>NW_026623502.1:29211-50875 GCF_030028575.1 Malurus melanocephalus
GCACTCCGGGGCCACCGCGCGTGCGCAGGGAGGGCGCACCGGGGAGGTGATCCCCGCTCTGCGCGCGCGCCTCGCCACGCCTGCGCGGGGGAACGGGGGGGCGTGTTGTGCGCAGGCGCGGTGGGTGCGCGCCTCCCTGACCTCGCCTCACCTCGCCTCACCTCACCCCGCGCCCGGAGCAAATGGCGGCGGCGCGGAGCCCCAGGGGCCGCCGGGCGGGCAGCCGGCAGCAGGCCGGCACCGTGCTGACAGCACAGCCTCTAGCCAGCCCCGCGGCAGGGGCTCTGTTSAACGGAGACGCTTCTTGCCCGCACCATGAACCTGGCACGGAACGCGGTCACACGCGCATTCACACAGCTGAACAAGTGGCATYCCGCGTGCTCTCCGCGAAATGCCTCCCGAGTCATTTAGGAACCCGGAGTTCAAGGAACCCGTTCCGGCGGGGATCCGTGGTTTCTTCTTTCTTGTGCATAAACCGGTGAAATTTCGAAGAGCGGCTGATGTGTCTGTCTCAGCCCTTTTGTGTATACGAGGCTTTTAATACCATTAGATAAACATGGAGCGGCTGTTTAACATAAACCTGTTGCGTCTGCAGCAGAACATTGCGGYGAACTGTTTTCTGTAAAATAAAACGGTTAGCGGCAATACTGTGTAAGTAATCCCAGTTTATCACTCAGTTACAAGGATTTTATTTTTCAGTTGATACCGAATAGCAGTATACCTAAGAGTGTAATTACAAATGTAATTTGTACAAATGTAAGAAGCATAACTAGTTTTTGTGTCTAGAATGAAATAAAGAACTTGACTGCAAATTGTGACTGATTTTCCTTCCCGGGTTTCTTTTCAGGTACTTCAGTTCCCCCGTTTGATTCACAGTCTTACACAAAGATACTGTAGGGCCAGGAGCTTCTTTACCAGTAATGCTCCCAAAGAACTAACCATGAGTTTTTTCACTGGAGGAATTGAAAAAAAAACATCAGTAAAAGTGCTTTTGTTACTGATACATAATACTCTAATTCTAGATTTCAATTAAGGAAAATGTGACATAAGGAAAACTAGTAATATTACTCATAGGAAGGATGACACTCTTACAATGAAATGTGGTAGCTATAATAGGAAACAGGAGGAATGGAACATCCAGGAGAAAATGCCAGAATATTTTTTTTAGAAATGCATATGGCAAAGAAACGAGGAGGCTAAAAGTAACATGAGGCTGTATCTATCAAATTTAAATAAAATTCAAATAAAAAGATCTTTAGTAATCTTGTGTGGAAATTCTGCAGAAAAAGTAGAGATGCTGCGCTATCTCTTCACACCTTGCACGTATGGTGGCACAACACCTACTTACTACAATGCTGCAGTAACACATTATTCTTTGACAAAATCGAAACCGGCAACACAGCTGTGAAAATGACACATTTGCATTTTCTGCCAAAGTTGTGGCCTAAGCAAGATAAWTTTTTTCATGCTACTTCTCTTTTGAAAATATTTTATAGGATYCTGAAGGAACAGGACAGTTTAGAGATGGTGTGGCCTTTTCATGAACCTTTTCTCCTAGAAATACTATTACTCTGCTCTTGTCATGAGCATGAGTTTGCTCTGTAATCATAGTTTTGTTTCACACTCAAGGGCTATGTGGGATCCAACATAACTTTAAACAATGCTAAATTAGAAGTAGGAGATCTTTTGTGAATTACTGAATTAGGGAACTGAACAGGGCCAGAAATGCAGAAATTTCCAGTGCACTTCATTAACTATAGCCATGTTTCCTACAGAAATGCCATCACCATCCTGCATGTGATATAATTCAGAGCCATAGAACAAACCACCTGCTCAGCGTGTTCCTTTTTGRTCCACAATGGCCTATTCAAAACAGGATCTGTTTGAGGAAACTCWTTTTGAAACTAACTTTTACATCATTCCAGAATACTGAAATGAGTGGATGTTGACTTGTTCACAATCCACATAATCCTTGTGAAGCACGGTTGGCTAACATTCCTGGAGCCTTTTCTTCCGAACAGCATAACTGACTAAGCACCAGAAACATCTGTTTTTTACACCTGCATTTTAACCTTGGATTTTGCTGCTGCTTTGTCACATCTTGGCTGTAATTACGATGGTATGGTCCCTTTTCTTGGACAAAGAGAGGGCTGCCAAAGGGGAGGTTTGGCTTTTTTCCTGTTGCACCTGCTTCCACACTGTGCCTGTGTCCCTTGCGGCAGCCACGGTAGCATGAAGGAGGCTYGCTGCTGAGAGAAAGCAATGCTGCTTTTATAGCAGCCAGCACTGATACTTGAAGTGACTATGCAATCATATCTAGAGTCCCTGGTGACCCATTTACATTTTAAACTACTAGCTAGYGTTCTAGTTCGAAATGGCAGTTAACGGCAGATGAGCCATTGTCTCGGAAATACATCTACTAGTTATCTTTTTGAATCTGCAAAATAAAAACTTCCAGCAGTGGTATCTGCAAGTAGATATCTATTAACATGCTKACCAAAGGACTAAAAAAACATGTTACCTAACTTACGTCAGAACAGATGATCTTAGTTAAAATTTTCTCAAGCAATACATGCTTTCTTCACATCACWGGTTTTTGTATTGTCCAATTCTTCTGCTGTAATACCAAATAACAATTTATTCTGACAATTGCAATAATTCCTCACAAGAGAAAAGGGATCTGGCTTTTAATAAAGACCAAGATACATCTCAACAACAACAAAAATTGGAGCTGAACCAATCCAGTAAAATATCTAATGATGAAATTGCAAAATACTTGTGTTTAGGCAATATTCTTACCACAGAATTACATAAATTCTATACAAATTCTTTTATTTTTTTCGGACCTTTTTTCCCTTTCAAAATTAATCAAATACCTTTTCAACCTTTAACAGTGGCCTTTAGATCTAATGATTACAAACAACATAGAAGTTTTCCATAATGTGAATTATTTAAAAGTAATTCTCATACCTTCTGCTTTCAGATATATTCCCCCATGTTCAGCTTTTCCAGTGAACCTGCCTTGTATTTCACTAGTTTATATACAAGGACAGTGGGTGAACACTTGTCCTGGTAATTCTGAATGCAGCACTTTACAATGGCTTTGAGAAACTTGCCCTCTGGAAACTTTTAGGCCAGTAGGTTGAGGTGTTCGTTAACCAGTAAACACACTGGGATACTAAAAAGGATAAAGAAATACAATGACACTTGTGTAAATGGTGACATTGTGGTGTAAATGATTTGTCAAGTAACTGAAGTTATTTAGCCTTTGAATAATAAAAGWACCTTTCCCTATAGTCTGCTTCTACTTTAGTTTGTTATAAAAATTGCAGGACAAATTTTATTTAGCTTCTTCTAAGATCATTGTGATTGAAAGAACTGTTCAAGTAAAAAATACATAGGCACAGTCTACGAAATATGTCAGTAAAKCTACCAGACACATCAAGGACTGTGTCTCAATTTCATTCCTCATTAAGCTTTTAAAACTGATTTTGAATCTGTAACATACATTTTTTACTTTATTTAAACTAGCTTTCAGTTTAATGTTTAAATACTTCTCCATTCCTTAAATATGCCTGGGAAACCTTGGTATATTCTTATTTTTACCTACCTTACCACATTCATTACTTTTATAGTTACTATTTACAATACAATYAGTATATAAACCTCAAAAAAAAACAACCAAGCAATGAAAAAAACCCAGACGCAGAAAACCCCAGAAGCTACAGGGTTTTTCTTGTTCCCCTCCAGCCTGTTAATCTTTGAGCAATTAGGATCTTTTGTATCTGACTGAAATTAAACCAGCAGGTTTGGCCCTGGAGGTCAAAGGCAGGTTAGCCAGGTTTTGGGGATACTCTCATGTTCATTCCTAAGGGATTACCAGTTTCCTCAGAGGTTCTTATTTATGCAATGGTAAGTTGCAGAATTGGTTCTTCATTATACAAATGAAATGAAAATCAAGAAAGGCTGCTATTTTCTTTCTTCAGATCTTGAAATTTAAATTACTGTAATTCTAACAATTTCATCTGATTGTCCTGTTCCTTTTGCTCCTGGAAAAAAATACTTGATTCCTGATCATTGAGAAAAAAACTCTCTCCCAAAATACTTAAAAAGAAGGAAAAGAGGAAACTGATCTGAAGCTAAAAATTGTTAAACATTCCATACTAATTCTCAKTGCTTTTCAAATAATTTAATAGAGTTGCTGACATACACGGAACTAATCATGGGAGTCCTTTGACATTTCTGCTGCATCCTGTCACAACTGCTACTACATCAGAGAATTTACAGGACAATAAACTAACAAGTCCCCCAAATTTCCTCAGTTAGCATAACTGAGACTTTTCCTGACGGGCTTTTGATTTGTTCAAGTCGAAGGGGAAATAAAGGTAGAAAATCCTGTTAGACCATTCCCACTGAGAAAAGAGTCTGCAAACAAACAGTGGACACCACTTTCTCAGTGAAATTCAGAGAYCTTAATAATAATAAGGTTACATGCATGGTATGTACAGCAAAATAAATTTTTCATGTAGTTGAACAAAAGTAAACAATTAATTCTCACAAAGTGAATTAACAAACCAAGGAGGTCAGATGATTTATGATTCCATTGCCTCCAAACAATTGCTATTTCATTAGTCTCTTGTATTTAATTTTTCTAGGTATTGTTATTTAATTACCAGTTCAATTATTTGTATTGAAGTATTCTACATCTTACGCAAGAATGTAATTACCTTGACCAATAAAGATGAATTATATACCCACACATCATCTGGAACYTTTGTAAACTTCTTTTGCATACTGCTTTCCACAACTTTCTCTTAGCTTCCCATACTTTTGTCTCCTCTGCAGACATTTCCATTCSTACAAGTGTTGCTGTGTAATTAGAAAGTAAAAGTAATAACAAGCATCTTTGGAACATTTTACATGCATTTTAAAATAATATCTAGTGCATCTCAATTACTTAAATTATTTGAGTAACTCTTGAACTTGAAGTCTTATAATTTTAGAGCTAGAAAGGCTTCTATGCCATCCTTTATTCAATAACATAACATTAAAATACATTTTCTTAATTTATTGGTATCAGATTTGGGAAACTTGAGTAACAAACAAATTGTACAAGCATTTATCATTAGAGATGAAGCAAGAAAACATTAGAACAGGTACTAAATATTTGTATGATTCTGAAAATGAGATTAGTTTAAGAAGGAATTACAGTTTGTTTACAGAGTTGTTTTTTTTTTCAAAATACTAGTATTTACCAAACAGTTTGAAAATAATTAATGAAAACTGAAATGCAAAATCAGTAGATGGCAGTCTTCCTCTACAAAAATACTTTCAAGATGGAAARGGAAAATGCTTCGTTGAGATTTGTTGAACTAAAAGCAGCTATTAATTACACTAACTGAAAGCCACTGTAGAACTCCTTTTCACAAAAAAAAAATTAAATAATGTATGTATAATGTTATTATGTTTTGCCAACAATACATAATAGTTTAGGTTCACAACTTCTACATATTTWTGTGAATGATTTTCTTTCTCTGAGAGTACAGTGCTAGTCCTAGGATTATTTTAGTCATATTAACAATGCAACAGCAGTAAGTACAGGTAGAATCCAGACAGACTAAATGTTTTGATCACATTAGCTTTTTTATTTTGTGTAAACTTCATGTCTCATTTTTCTTAGTTACAATACAATGCGGAGYAGAACTCAGCAGAGTACCATGTAAAATATATACAAAATTGTACATGTGAATGTCCAGTATAGCAAAAATTCCTAAGTCTTGATACAAGGTGCCAAAGTTTTCTGAACCTGAATTTATAAACACATTGATTCTGTATGGTACTGTAAGTAAAATGACTGGTGTACTCCAATTAAACAGTTGAATAAGTTGATTGTGTCACAGTTATGCCTAAGAACAATGTGCTGTATATCACAGAATTCCAGAATTGTAGCATGTCAGAGCTTGGAAGGATTCAGCCCTTCTGCTCAAATAGCATAACCTTGAGCAGGCTGTTCAGAGCCRTGTCCASATAGCTTCTGAACATCACCAGGGAGGAAGACTATGCAACATTTCAGTGCTTGGTCACCCTCACAATAAAAAAGTGTTTCCTGATATTTAGAGGGAACCTGCAATGTTTCGGTTTGTGTCCACTGCCTCTGCTCCTGTCACTGGGCACCACTGGAAACACCTTGGCTCTGTTTGCTTTATACCCTCCATTCAGGTACTTAGAGATATTGATTAGGTCTCCCCTGAGCTTTCCATCAATATGAACTTCAAATGAACATTTCCATGAAGGAAGAAATAGAAAAGCCATTAAAATCTTCATTGAATAAGAGGAAAACAAACACAATGGTTGCTAGGAATCCACAACTGACTTTTAAAACCATACAAGTTTATCAACCGGAGCATCTCTCTTATGAGGAAAAGCGAAGGGAATGGATCTGTTCAGGCTCAAGAGGAGAAAACTGAGAAGGGGCCTCATCAATGTCTATCAGTATCTGCAGGAAAGGTGTCAGAGGATGGAGCCATGTGGTACCAAGCAATAGGAAAGAGGCAACGGGCAGAAACTGATGCACAGGAAGTTTCACCAGAACATGAGGAAGAACTTTTTTACTGTGTGAGTGACCATGCACTGGAACACACTGTCCGGAGAAGTTGTGGAGTCTCCCTCACTGGAGATATTCCAGCTCTGTCTGGACACAWCCCTGTGTCCTGTGTTGTAGATGACCCTGCTTGAGCAGGGGTGTTGGACCTGATGACCCACTGTGGTCTCTTCCAGCCTGGCCCCTTCTGTGATTCTGCAGCTACCACCATTACAACACAGAAACTGTAATGTATGATATAGTGAAGCTATAGTAATTACTATAGTAATTCATAATAAATTGCATTTTTATTACAATGATATATTTAGAAACCATATTGTACCAGAAATGAGTGCTATGCTAGAAGCAGAAATGTATTTTGTTCGTAATAGTCAAATTAATTATGTATTGAATTTAAAATCCTGAACAGTTTGATTCCAGCACTAAAATACAGTTTTTTTCTTTAAAGGCATGCCATCTTCATATAGGTGGCATGTAATCCATATGCAAAACATTACCTATCACAATGTATGTTAAGATCTTGACTTTCCTATTTTTCATGTGCTACATGAGAGAAAAGGGATACCCACAACCAACTGTCCATTCTTTCTGGCGTGAAATGCACAAAACAGAAGAGAGAAAATGGGATTCAGAACTTTTTTAACATTCATCTTCATTGCATGAAGTCCTGAAGACTGGCAGCAAATGTCTTCAGTGTGACAGAGTGAGGGGTAGATTTAATCAGGCAGAGAGACAATGAATCCTACTTTTGTAACTTGAATAAATGTTGATAATGTACCACTTCAAACATACAACTCCAAACATCTGGTGGTCCAATGTATCTTCAGCTCAACTGAGGATGTACAACAGTGGTTTCCACTGTGGCCTCTTCAACACTTTCTTTTAAATATCCAGCTTTAAGAGTAAATAATTTTRTTCTAACAGAACATCAAAGCAAAACATGGTGCAAACTGTTTCTCTCTGCCATAGGAAATCAGGAAGAAGTAGGGCAGAAATGTGGGTGCTGTCTATCTGATGGCRAAAGAGTAGAAAGAAGAAAAAGGCAGTTGTAATCAGCAGACATTACTATTCAAAAGATTCTGAGTTTATTTTTTAGRATCATGTACAATAGTGACATGTGCACTGCTAATTTGGATAAATACATCTCACTACACCTGTACATATCAATAGCTTTCTCATCAGCCTCATCAAAGCCATCTTCAACTTTCTTTAGTTCTTCAAGATTCATTCTTTCATGCAATTTCAGTAGAAACACACCCCAAAAAGGCCACCTTTCGTTCTCCAAAGTCACCAAACATTTTAAATGTATGAAAAGTAGTAAGCAGATGTGGAACTAATGAAAGAAAAATATGTATTTATTTCAGAAATTAGTTAACTTCACCATAATTCTGGGTAAGAGAAAGGGGCAAAAAACCAACAAACTTTATTTAACTRTAACCATACAGGAAAACACAGAAATACACGAGTGGATGGCTACCAATTATTCAGAATGGAAATCTTGCTTACACTGACTTCCATTTATGAAACTGAGAATAATTTTAAAATAACAAAGTGAAAATAATTACATTTCAACCATAAACACTGAAGAAATTTTGTTATAAGAAGTGTTACTTTTTTGTAATACCCAGCTTTTCAAAATTTGCTATATTAATGGCATGTGCATTTAGTTTTACTTGCTTTGTGCTTCGTTCTGCAAGTGTAAAAGTATTTCTTCAATTTCATCTTTCAGTTTTTCTTTTGGAGGAAGAATTCCAAAGTCTCTTGGGGTGTCTCTCCATTCAGTATCCCTGACCCAAGTCCCTCATGGTGCTCAGCCTCAGCTGCTGCCTGCCCTGGGCAGCTCAGGGCTGGGGTGAGCCAACACAATGTT
The DNA here is from genome assembly GCF_030028575.1 of Malurus melanocephalus. Lineage (NCBI taxonomy): Eukaryota > Metazoa > Chordata > Aves > Passeriformes > Maluridae > Malurus > Malurus melanocephalus. Next base: position 37,683 of record NW_026623502.1, read on the forward strand.
AAAAACTTCAGTCCACTTCTACACTGAATCATAGAATCACAGAGTGGTTTGGGTTGGGAGGAACCTTAAACATCATCTGGGTCTGAATGATTATTACTTTCAACATAATTACTACCTCAACAACATCATTTAACACCATTCTGGTGTGAAAATAAACTCCGCGAGAGAAGCTGGGATAACTGTGAGGTTATCTTATGCTTCTAAGTAGAGTGTCTTTCCGTTTCCATCAAAAGCAGTTGAGTTTTCAAGCAAATTGTAATCTTAATTGCAATTAAGTCTTCTTCTCAATGAGAACCATAGTGCTTCTGTGTTTTTAATAGCTAAAAAAATGATGGCATTGTATTTTAGTAGACTTAAAGCAACTTGTTCAAGTTCTTTTTAATAAGGAAATACAGATTCTCATCTATTTTCTTCAGCCAGTGAAATGCACAAATCACASTGTATTCTGGAAAAAAATGCAATAGTCTACATTGCAAACATTCACACTAAAACAACTCTCCAGCTGAGGGCCTTTATTTAGAAGGGAAAATTTGCTTAATAGTGTTGTTAGAGGYGATGTCTGTTGGGTGCATACACCGACTTTTTTACAGTTGAATTACATGTGTCTGTAAACATTACAACACTACAAAACAAATAATTTTAATATGCTTTTATTATAATCAAGAAAGTAAAGAACTTCTGAATCCTTAACAGAAACTGGTTTAAGAACATTTACATTCAAGTGATGTTTAACTGTACATTAATAATGAATAATTATTGTAAGGAAAAACAGTATGTCCATGTACTCAGCATTCTTGCAGTTTTAGTTCTAGGTCAGGAATCTAAAATCCTGAAAAGTAAGTAAAAGCATTAGCTGTTGATATAACACTAATTTGGATATAATGCTTAAAATATGATAGCAGTATAAAATACATTTAAAAAGAGAGCATTATAATATTGGTCTATTTTTTATATGTCTCCAAATAGTTGCATGTGCTGAAATGAAATCCTGAAGTTTGCACTTAGTTTCAGYGTGAGATTTTTATCTTACAGCTTCTGTTCACTTCATCTGAAGATAAGCRTATTTAACACATCTGGGAGAAGTTTTCGGTGGAAATCTAAGTTGATTACACAGTTAAAGGCTTTCTGGCACTACTTCTCAACATAAATATTGAGGTCTATTTGACTAAAAATGAGCTAATTTACATATAGACCATGATTCAAAGCATTAAATAAATACCTCCTCAGCGAAAATCCACTGATCTCCTTCCATTACGTGGCTGAAAGACAAATAATCAATAAGTGCTCAATAAAAATGACAGAAGTTAGTCAGACAATTTGGTGTGTATAGAAATTGGGAAATTTCTCAGTAATGTCATTGTGATTATCATCAAAGATATAGCTAAGTTATTGTTTAATCTATATCTACCTCTAGAGGAGAATTATACAGTAACATTTACTGTATATTGATTGAAGAATGAATTGCCTACCTTGTATGATTTTATAAGGGGGAGAAAGCCTCAAAAACTCACTTCAAGAGATCATTAATCCTTATTCCTTTTGAATTTTCTTAAAAYGTGCTTTCTGAYTGTTGTTATTATTGCATTATAAGTRTTTGTTGCTATTAACAAACAAATACATGTCACTCTAAATGGTTTTCTTTTTAGACTGTAAACTTTGATACAGGCAAAGACTTTCTCCCTTTTCRTGGTGGTGTTTTTCAGTAATATTTTGCCCTAAAGAGGGACTTGATACAACTTCTACTAAAGCTGATAAAAAAATTCTTTTTGAGCTTTATAAAGATTTGCCTTTTACTCTGGAAGCATGAATGCACTAATTTTAATATTACCCATAACTTTGTCCTGCCACTCTAAAGATCSAAGCCTGATACATAAGAAATGTAACTATACAAACTTGTGGTCTTTTCATTAGAATTACAGAATAATTTGGGTTGGAAAAAAGACTTAAGATCATCAAGCCACATTTTTATTTAAAGCCATTTCTTATTTATCACTTTCTTATTTAAGTAGAAATACTAACAGAAATCAAGAGAACTATTCTAAAATCTGACTTGCTATCTTTTTCAGTTTTGCTGACATGAAGTTAGAAGGCTGTATGGCATAAAAGATTAACACAGTAGATTAAGTCTCATGAGAATTTCYGTATCTAGATTTGACCTTACTGGTCAAAACACAAGGAAAATGGAAGGTCAGGCCTAGCACAGTGTGTAAGCATGAATTTGTATTTATGTYATGTGCAAACATACCCGGTTGAACAATGCTTTACAAAGATTGCCTAAGATGCTGTATTTTCTAGAACTTTCCCCGAGAATTGGATATATAAAAGCCAATGACTCCTTAAGGCGTAGCATAGTATCATGTATACACAAACATAGGAATATGATTAAAAGAAATTGCTATTATGCCTTTATTTTTATTCAAGAAAATGTTAGGAGCAGACTTTGAGTAGTCCAGCAGGGTAGAATGCTATTACTGAAAAAAAGTTTCCTCAATCACAATAATTTTGTAATTCAGTGGTTACTCTACTCTTTTTTTTTTTTTCTTTTTTTGGTAACCCTTATCCCAATACAAAAAGACAAAAAGTCAAACCAACCATACCCTGTAGAAAAAGTAGCCTCTGCTTTGAATCATTCCAGGTCCTTGAAGTTCCTCCTGAAGAAAAAAAAAGTATTTAAAATTATATCCACTGCTGTAAATTAATGCATATAAAGAGGTTGCTTATGCACATATAAAAAGTATTTCTTCAATAGTACATACAGTCTTGCTCCATAAAGGTTTTATGTGCATTTCTCCATGTCAGTAATATGAAGTTCATGTTGTCATGTAGAAATAGCAGAAAACATCTGAATGGGGCCAAATTGCACCTGAAGTTTTAGCTCAGCTCAGACTGCTTTAGAATGGTACTAGAAATGATGATAAGCCTTTGCCTTTGATTTTCCTGGTTTCATTACCCGGACACAACCAGAGCATCTTCATGGTAGCAGAGTCTCTACAGATAAAGTAGAGTTGCTTTTTGCATCTTGCAGGAGGACAACAGTGCAGTGCTTAAATATCAGAGAGGCTCAGGCTGCTCCCAGGAATGAGAGCTCAGACTGTTCCCAAAGATGTACCATAAMCACCCCTCTCACATGAACTCCCAAACTGCAGTGCTTGTGGTAGTCTATCCTGTCCATGCTGCACACAGGGTGAAACAACAATGTTGTGATCCATACAGCAAGAGGGGTGATAAAGATGACAAACGATGAAGAAAATAGAAATTCCATTTAAATGTAACAACTACAATGTATGAAGCATCCAGCTCCTTTTAATGGGATCTTCATGATTAGAAAACACATAAAGTTAATCCCAGTATTCTAGTTGCTTCTGTTGGTATCCATTAGCAATGATGGTATTCCCCTGTCCTGCAGGTGGGGAGACAGTCAATTGAGAAACRAAATAGTCTAAATGTTGTGTTTAGCAGAACCTAAAATGTAGATGGCTTTTATTTAGCAATGATGGTATTCCTCAATTAAAAACTGGGGTAAATTTCTTGGATAAATATCATAATGTGAAGTGTCATAGAAAGAAATCACTCCATGCTCTATTCTAATGCTGTGACAATTGTGTAAAWCAGGATGACTCCTATCATTTCCAAATTACAGAAGTAGATTCAATCCAGGGAAGCTTTCAAAGGAAGTAGGGTTTAAACTATACTTTTTTTTTGAGTTTTGGTTCTAATTCTGGCTTTTGCTCACCACATAGAGCACTATATTCAGTTTCTTGCTACATATAAAACATCTGTATGGTTTTTATTTTTATTATTCTACTCATTCTAGTATTACCTGGGTTTGAATACCCATATTGGATTTATAATTTGATCACTACAATAATTCTTTATTATTTCAAAAGGATAAAAATATATCTGTAATTGCCATTTGAGTGTCATTATTTTTCTGTACATTGCCATTTGAATGTCATTATTTTTCTACAATTTCTATTCAATATGTGAACAAAACTGAAAATAGAAACCAAATAGGCAGTTGTTGCAAGATTAGGAAATTCACCTGGAACATAAAAGGAATCAAGAGTACAATTACTAATGAGAAATTGTGATTTATGTGAACATGTCATTTTCCTCTTATAGACAGAYACTTCTTAAAGATTACATAGTGTTCTTGTTTGAGTGTCAGAAGTTTGATAGTGGAAAACAGCTGAAGCTAAAAGTCTGTCATTTTTGTAACACCCACCTTCCAAGGGTTTGGAGATGTTTGTTTATTCAGAAACCTGCATGTATATATGTACGCAGAAATATATGTATTAATGAAGAAGTATGATTGTTTGGAGTTTTATTTTAGTGCCTGCCCTCAAGATGGTATCTTAGTCTCTTAGATTTATTTGCCAAAAAAATGCAAGATCATATCCTATCAGTCAAGATGTAGCTCAAGAGAAATCAAAGCTGTGAAAAAATCTGGTTTTGTTCCAAGTTGAGAAGAAAGAATGCCTTCAATAAAGCATATTTCCTTCTTCACTCATCCACCTTTTCAATTCCTTATCTAGTCAGGGAGGGAGGTGGATGTGTTTATGTACTGGTTCTGTTATGGCTCTGTTTTTCTTCCCAATATGAGACAGAAAAAAGACCAGTAGCAATATAAACCTTCCTGAGGCACATTCTGTAACAAGAGTTGGGTAGCCCAACCAAAATAGATCAGCAGAAAGGTTTACAAGGGCATTTTTAGAAAAGCTAATGAATCACAAAGTGTGAGAACACGAGCATGCAGAGTTTAAGTTTACATACGTCCAGTTTGTATCTCTTCAGTCTTCTTTCATTAAGCTGCGGAACGAGTTGCAGTAAAGGATGCACGACAGACGACTGAGAGGACACGAACATACACACATGAGCAACAATGAAAGTTGGCACTCACGATGCAAAAAAACCCTCTTTTTGCAGAATTGGCTTATGGACCAAACATGCATCAAAAAAGGACTGAAGATATTAACTGAGAAACTTTTTTTTWAAAAACATTTTGACTTGACAGCAAACAGGTACCAACATTTACATTTACACCACACAGAGTGATGGAGGGAAAAGCTATGTATCCTCATCTATGCTAATTGAAAGTTCAGAACAATTTACAGACTTCTGGAATTATTCAAAGTTTGATCAGTCTCTGTGAGTGGTACTGAGAATATTTCCATACAGTATTCCTACTAACACTTSTTCAGTTTTCTACCATGGAAGTTAGCAGCTTCAGTCTCTGTTATACTGAGAAATTAATTTTCAAAATAAATGGCAACAGGAAAAATTATTTGATTTTTTTTTGCTAGGCAACAGTGTACAGGAGGGATCCATTCTCAAGTGACATTCATAACCATTGTGCTGGTCACTCTGAGTTCCAACCATGAAATTCCTTGTGTCCAGCAAGACTAGGTTTGCAGACAGCCTAGTTAAGCACAGTGGCAYTGTGTGCAGCCCAAGTGCCCACCCTGGCAAAACCACATGGGATTGTGGAGAGAGGTCCACAGTGAGAAATAAAGTATAAAAAACTGTGTTCCRTTAATCAATTTAAACCTTCATCCCATATAAATGTAATTTAAAAATAATGTGCTTTTGATACAATACTTCATAGAAAAGTAATGCAATTAAGAGAATTGTAATATATGAAGTTACCAAAGCATTTTTTACTTARTAGGTAAAAAGAATTTGGTTGTTTGTAGCCAGTTTTGCACTATCTGCCAAGGTAGGCAATATGGGACCATAATATTTAAAAAAAGTAGGAGTCTGATGTGAGTGAAGGAGTTCATGGACATCCCAGCTGACCACTTGGGCTCTATCTTGCAGCCAGTGGAAAAGGTTATAAAGCCAAGGAATGATAGATCTCACCTAAGTTAGTATCTCTGAGAATGGCTGGAAAATAGTCATCTGAACAGCTAAACCAAAAGAAGTGAAAAAGCAGTAATCTCTGGGGCAGTGGCAAAGTATTCAGGATGGTGATGAAGTGGGATGCAGTAACCTTTTGAGTAGCAGCAGCAGAAGAAATAGCTCATTTCACTGTGCTTTAATTACCATCAAAGCCTTCAAAGCAGCTCTAGCTTGAAAACATTGACCTCAGTATGAGCAATACCACTTTCTAGGAAACACAACACACATTTCTGAAGAAATGTAAAGAACAAGGCAAAAATGGACATTGGCATGTAAGAATGACTGTTAAGAAACAGGAAAATATGAATATGTTTAACTTTCTCAAAATCCTGTGGTGCATAGATGCACACAAATAACAACATGTTTGCACTTTAAAAGCAATAATGGATCACATGTACTGGATTTGTTGGTTTATGAGAATACTTATAAAGCAATGATTCTTGGCCATGGTTTAAACTGTATCTCTCATTCAAAATATAATCCAAAGTCCAAGTGAGACTTAAATACTGTTTTGCTCACTACATATTTATTACATGTGCAAATGCATTTATACAGTTTAATTAGTAACTAATAAAAGTGCTTCAAGAGTTTCTAATTGTTATGGTCAAGTTCTCAGCTTTTGTAAGTCCCCACTGTTTCACTGTATGTGCTGTGTTTCAATACCTGAAAAAAAGTATTTGACCTCATTTTTAAAATTTGAAACTACAAGATTAAGATTCAGTTGGGATTCTGTGAATGTTTGGTCGAGTTTGTTAGGGTTTTTTTTTTTTTTTTTTTCACACCTGTACAGTTCTGATTATCCTCTCACACAACACTAAAACACTTCCATTATCTTAAACATGCAGCTCSAAGTCCTGAGCTTGCCATAGAGCTGGACAGAATACAGCAACAAGGAACACTGCCTTGGTTTGATTTGCAAGCACACGACTCACTCACAAGGAGGTGCTGTGCCACTTACCATGATGTCTGAGTTGCCCGAGTCATGAGTCTTAGAATAATGAAATAAGAACTGTTCAAAAAAATTAAAAGTGGGGTTTTACTACAAAACAGGGCAAGAGTGTTATGATTTTCTTGCCTTTTTAAATGTGATTGTAGGATGTACAATAGAAATCTTACCCTTTTGGTGTTGTCTTTCTCATCTAAATCCTGTGGAAATAACAGTTGGTAGAGAGGCTGTTATTCATTAAAATAAAAAGAGCAACGGACAATTTTAATTACATACATAATCTTTTCAGCACTGAGTTTTAATATCATTCTTCCTTGACAGATGTATTACATGTCTTTGCTTATCAACCCAACTAATCATTTCAAATTCTGTAGAGAGCATTKGTTACTCTGCCCTACAAGTGTTTAGCAGATGCTCCTTTGCACATCCCTAGACTCTCCTAAGTAAATTTCTTTCTCTATTGAGAACTCACAATTTTTCTAATGTAAAGCAATAAAAACACCTAAAACCTTGTATGCCATCTGGAGATTATTTTCCAAACATTGATGTCTCCCTGTTTTCTTTGCAAGCTCTTGCATTCGAACACATGGCATTTCAGTGTAAAAACTTACGGAAAYACATCCAATACTGAATGACACTTTGTATACTGGGTCCTCAGAATTCATTATAGACAATGGCACAGTGAGACATCAGGCTTCAAAAATGTTGGGCAGTGTTTTGTGTGTGTTACCTGTGGTTTCTGGAGAAATCCCATAATGAAAAAACAAAGCTCTTCCAGTATACTGGACACCTAATACAAAGAAAACAGAAACTCAGGTATCACACTTCCAAATCTATTCCACATAACAAACAGTACCAAAAAYAAAGTTACCTCTGTCTGACTCACCCGAGGCTGAGAATCTGAAGACAGGTAAGCAGAACATGCATCGTCTATCTGTAAAAGTTCACACAATTTTTTTTAGGAAGTCAGAGTAATAAAAACAAGGGAAATACATATATTTTCAGAAAAAGGTAAGGGCAGCTAATGGCATGGCAAGCTTGTCTACTGTAAGGCGTCCTTATAGATCCATTCATTAAATACTTGGCATTCAAAGGAGGAAAAGGCCTTAACCACATAAAAAAGAAAACAACAGCAAAATCAAACATACTTGCTTGACCTGAACAATCATATGTATTTGTGACCTTTATTCTCTTATCCACCACATGCTTCTCTTACCTGCAAATTTCTCAGACTAAGTGATATTTTAAATTATGATTGTAAGCATCTGGGGTATGAACCATGAACTTGAATCTCTTCTACAATCCCTWTGAATTATACAAAACTGTGAAGAAATTGACAAAACTAAGGCGAGGGATTCAAGGATTAATCCTCACTCACAACTCTTTCAATTGCATTACAGCATCCATGCAGGTGCTTGACAAATGCACCCTTGAGTGATTATGATATGTGCTGGCACATCTCATGCACACCAKTCAATTTGTACCAGCAGTTTCCCAAACACTGTGTGGAACACCACTTCTGTTTGTCTTCACCAGTCTTTTCAAAGCTGTCTTCATTCAGTGCTGTCATGATCTTGTCTTGGAAGAAGTACTGAACAAGGGATTCCTACCCATCATCTCCCCACTGTTCATAACCTTGCATTAATTACATCCTACTTCCGTAGTCTCTTTTCCAAGATGAAAGAATATCATAATACTGACTAATTTTTAGTGGAGTTATTGTTAGAGAAGGGATAAAAAAATAGAATAAAAGGTATTTGAGTTCACAGAAATAATATTACCAGGGCTGATGTTCTGAGCATTCAGCAAGGAAAAGTCTCCAGCACTGCAACTGAAGTTGCACAGTTTAATAATGATGAAAAAAGCAGCTTAAAGTTTTACAAAATAACTTTAAAGTTGCATCAATAGCAATCTCCATCGGTATATTCTAATTTTTTCCATTTAATATTTGATAGTATTAGATGAAAAAAATCTTTTCCATTCATATTGTTCACAGGCTGCACAAAAAAATAATGGGGTGTTGGTTTTTTTACATAGAGCGGGCAATACAATTTTATTGTAGGTAAAACCCCCTAAAACAGCACTCATTAGCAATTAAAACATAAAATGAAAAAAAGAAATTATAAAAAAAAAATTTATCTGAACACTTCAAGGGAAGAGATGATTCATTTCTCCAGAGACAATCTATTAGAAAGCATTAGCAGACATAGTGGGAAAACTAACAGCTCACAGAATTTCCTTTTCAAATAGGTTTTGCTGGTAACACACCCTCTCCCTTCTCTTTTTCCTTCATCTTGCATGTGTTTGAATGTATTAGTTCAGCCTCACTACTTACAGAGTAAGAAAGCATARAGGAAGAAAACAGCAATGAATGAGATAAAACTAAGCTGAAGTAATTTTGGCAGCTTAYGTACAAAAAAATGCAGTTTCCTCTTGGGGATTGTTCATGTTTGGTTTCTATTTGTTTATTTACTTGACTCAGAGAACTACCATAATTCAGTAGGAGATCAAGGCAGAGACTGCTTTGTGCTCAACACAATTGTATCTCTCAGGTAAAACCTTTGCAGACAAAGCAAGGATTGAGAAAAAGCCACAAATTCTGTTAATTCCCTTTAAAAAAATAGTAGTTTCTGTCTTTTATGAACCTTCTCCAAAAATTTCTCTCCTGTCTCAGAAATGTGGCCTGAGGGTAGAAGATTGCAAGGTGCTTGTAGCTGGTTAAATAACATAAAAAGACAAAAGGAAGTTAGAGACAAGTAATGAAACAAAATACTTAGTTACAAAGTTATAAATTTATAAACTCAGAACCATTCCTGGAAAATACACAGTTTATTTAGAGGCTGGGTTTCTCCTGAATGATCCACTAGTAAAGTAGCAGAGGGAAGAACTATTATTTGCATTTTAAAAAACACCAGTGAACTAGTATGAGTGAGTAATTAGATTGATTTAGGGCATGTAGATATATCTAATTCTCTTTCCTTAGACCCTTTTCAGTCCAGCATAATTCTTGTTATAATGGTAGCTTTTATATTGCTTCTATTACAAAATTTTACAAAATTTAGTATTTTTTGCATACTGTTTTCTTCACTGAAATCAATAGGACCTTTGCCTTGGTTTCTAGTCACCATAGGGACAAATCTTACAGCTAGCAAATCTTATCAAGACACATAGAAATGTATGAAACAGCTTTTTTTAATCCAGAATGTAAATAACTAATATTCAAAAGCTCCTTATGGTTATCAGGATCTTAATTCCCAAGACACCATTTTTTCCCCGGAGGTAAGTATCACTAGGATTCATTCAAGCACCAGTCTGGAAAAAGATTAGGTTTTGAGTCACTGTCTCCAGTATGAACTGTGGGGAGGTGACAGTAAGGGGAACGTCTCCTGTAATGGTCTCAATCAGAAGAAATTTACTCTCTGCATCTGCCCCCCTGWTGAGTCACTTGATTTCCAGTGTTATCAAAAGCTGCTAAATTAAATGTCAACACAGGAGTTGAAGGTTACAGCAACACCAGGGCATGCAAGATGCAGGATAAACCCTGTCCACATGTTATGTCCTGCCACTCCATCTGTTCCAAAAGGGCAGGGAAGAGYCTGTGTTAACACAAGCATCACACTGCAGAGTCAAAACAAATGTCCATTTCAGAGATGAGAGYGGAAGTTATGATACCAATCAGTAGCCAAATGTTAGAGGGATTAATTGACACAGTACATTAATCCTTACCTAGTTAATTGGGGGGCTAGGACAGGATTAAACAATGATGTCCCAGCCCTGTGTGCAGAACAGAGGATGCAAGAGGCAAGACTGGATGAGCTGAAACAATTTCTTGCATATCATGTACAGGCYATAGAACCACCAGACAGAACACTGCAGTGCTTCCAGGGGACAGTGCCTGGTCACTGACAGTAAATGACAACTGCTCTCAAACACAGCTCTCGATTGAGACAAGGCAATCTCAACACTCAGTCCCAACATCCTCCTGAAGCAACTGCTCAGAATATCTGCAAAATTAGGTATTTCACCTCTTTGCTGATAAGACACACACAGGAGAAGCATGACTGGAAGAAAACACACCTGAACTCTGTGCAAGATAATGGATAATTAGGTGGGACTCCAGCTAGGCTGGCCACAGAAGAAACGGAGTATACCACATGGCAGATGATGCCTACCTCTTTCAACAGCTGCAAATCCTCATCTGATTCCAGTGCTTGGGATGGCATCGGTGCACCTGGAAGCACAAACGGTGCTTAGCAATGCTGTGCAGCAAAGGTCATTTCTGTAAGTATCCCATGTCAGAGAAATCTAGCACACCTATTAACTGCTAAGTCCGAGCTGCTTGGTCCAAGAAAGTCTGTGATYCCATGTGTTCTGGGATTTGTCCAGTAGTTTTTGCCTGCTCTATTTCAGCAACACAGCAGGATGCTTCTTCACACATTCACAGCAGRTATGGACATTCATGTCTTAGCAATGAACAGTGTGGAAATCACTTAAGTCTCACTGAGRCCTGCTCAGGGAAGTATATTCCCATGTCTACAACCTCGAGAGAACTCTGCTCACCTCCAGTGCCTGTGTTGCCAGTTGAGATCTGGATCCTACCTCGTGCCTCCTTGTATGCTACAACTGCAGAATTGAACATGCACTACAGAATGTATGATTACATATGAATGTGCCCATGATACCAACATGGTGTTTTTGAGAAGGTGATAGACAGTATATGTGTAACTGGCTCTCTTTCCTGTCTGGCATATCTGATGTGGAAAAGCTTTGTCCCACAGTMGGTTAAATGTGTTATTAATTGCATAATGATGCAGTAAAGCTGTGCTTAGCTTGGGGCAGCTCCTTTCTCCATCTCTTCCCTCCCAGGCTGCAGACCTGGAAGTCACTGTCCCAGAGTACCTTCCAACTCAATGTCCAGAATATTCCTCTTACCACACGGTAATTTTACCTGGCAGTGTATTTCTGATAGCAGTGTATTGTTGGAATCYCTGTAAATAACAAAAATGAGCATCACTGAACTGTGAGTACACCAGACACCACACAATGGTGTCAGTGAGGGCATATCAGTGCTGTAACTCCCACGGGAGGGAAACTGGTGCTGGAGAGGGTGATGATTTACCTGTGCATGCCTAGCACTGCAGGAAACCCTACAAAGTCATCTAATTTATCCCTCTGCCCAAAGTTGCTGCCCATGAGATACACACAACCACTTTGTACACCATTCTTACAGACCTCAGCTTAACAGGGGTTTTATAACCTCCCAGGCAGTCTAAAATTACATGTGGTTACTTTTTTTTTTAAAAAAATTGAACCAAATTAAACAAAAAAGAGGAGAAGATGGACCTAGCTAGAATGTCTGGCAAGCAGGACATAAATGCTCATTATGTTATTTGTTTTACATTTACCCCTAATAACAATAATCACAACAGTGGTTAGCTCCAGGCATTAAGGGATGGATTTCAAACCTACATTTTTGTACTGGCACAGATACAAGGCGACTAATTATTATGGATACTTGCTTTGCCCCCCAAAAAAAAGAGTTAGAGGGCTTCCTAATTTCATGCTATATAGAAGTGGCATTTTTAAAAATAATCTCTGAGGTGTTCCCATAACAATAAAACTGATATCCAATTATTGTTTCATTTCAAGGAAAAATGCCAAATTAATTAAAGGTGCTACAGTTGTCTTACTTTGTCTTCTGCTCTTAAATTAGTGTATTCAAACGAATATTGCTTGGGACTGGTATGCYGATTGCAAAGAGTGGAATGGGGCAACACTTCAAATTAAGACCATCAAAGCATTGCCTGCCTATCTCTGAACACTACTTCTGCCACTGCCGTCTTTTCAGGGAGAGCCAAGAAATTCATTAGCATGAATTAGTAAAGCTTAGGGCAGCAAGCAAGAAAGCCTGAATATTATAACTTTCTCCTTTTTTTTGGCCTGTAGCATAAACTTCTGGACAGAAAAGATAAATTATTTCASCCACTCCTCGTTTTCCTTTACTCTTTCCCACATATTCAAAAACTCTTATTTCATGTGCAATGCCCATCTGTTTGGTGCACCTAGGATTGCATTCCTCTGAGGGTCGAGCAGTGTTCATCCAGCACCCCATCAATAACAGGGCTGCAGTACCCACAGGACTTCATTCATTTACACACACACACACACACAACAGCACATACAGTGAAACATTAAGTTATTTTCTACTATACACAAAATAACCACAGGGGGAAGAGGAAAAGAAAGAAAGAACGCAAGAGAGAGAAGAGAAAGGGAGAGGGAGAGAAGAGAGATGGAGAGAGAGAGGAGGGAGAGGAGGGAGAGAAGAGGGAGAGTGAGAGTGAGAGTG
>NW_026623502.1:51293-52816 GCF_030028575.1 Malurus melanocephalus
GGAAGAGAGAGAGGGAAGAGAGAGAGGGAAGAGAGAGAGGGAAGAGAGAGGGGGAAGAGAGAGGGGGAAGAGAGAGAGAGAGAGAGGGAAGAGAGAGGGAAGAGAGAGAGGGAAGAGAGAGAGTATCATTGAAGAAAAGAGCCCTATTCAAAAGGAACATGGAGAGAGAAATTCTACAAAATCTACACTGTACGCAATGCATCTGCTCTCTCATCCTTCAATTCTGCTACCTTAAAAACATTCAGCGTCTTTCAAGGCAGTAGAATGCCAGATGCACAGCCTGGGACTCACTTCTTACATCTTCTCTTYCCTCTACTGTTTTCCCTAGGCAAGCTCCTGGCAATCATTTGTAAAAGAACAGTAATGAAATACTGTGTGCCATTGCTTTTCCTTACACTCCTTTTTCCTCCCTCCCCTCTGCCACTTCTTCTGAATTAATTTTTAATATAATTTGAAGTACATTGTAATTAGATTTCTTTTATTATTSATATTAAAAAATGCAACAAAGCAGAACAAAGACTCACAACTAAAGAAACACACAYATGTAATACAAACAAAATAGAAACAGTTCTGGCACAGCATTTTGTAATGTTACTTTACAAGGTGTAAGCAGCTRATCTATCTGAGGTGGGAAAATAGAGTAGAAAAGTGAGTATGGTTTGTAAAACAGCCGGTTAGATGTTTCACAGGAGCTCCCTGCTACAAAAATAGCAACTTTCAGGTTTCCTCCTGTGATAAATATTGCTACAGGTTGGACTGACTTCCAGAGGGTCCTAAATTTCCCTGCAGTTCTGCGATGCATGTTGTTACATCTCTTTTCTTCGCTTTTTTAAAATCAGACTAAACCATGGTTACATTTAAATTGCTTTTAACAGGAGCCTATTCCCCAAGTTGTTGGAGTGTTTCGGCAGGACAGAGTAATCCTAGCGGGACACGAGAAGCAGCCCCCCAGTCCAGTGCCCGAACGGGTGCGCAGTGCCCGCGCCCCGCAGCGCATCGCTGCCCCGCACGGCCGGCGGGATGCGGGGATAACGCGGAGCTGGCGCCGCGGGAAGGGGGTGCGASAGGGATGCTCCTCACCTCCGCAAGCTGACACCGAGGCGGCGAGGAGGACGAAGAGGARGAGGAGGAGCGGGGAGCCGGGAAGCGCCGCGCCGTCCCCTGCCCTCTTCAGGCTGCGCTGGGGGGTGGCCCCGGGGGGCTGATGGTGGCACCGGTGTCCCATGGCTGCAGAGTCCCCGGCGCCGCCGCTCTGCCAGCCGCTCTGCTGGGCATGTCCTCGCTCCCTGCCTCAACTTTTTAAATCCCCCCGACACGTGGCCGAGCGCCCGGCAGGCTCGGGGAGGCAGCCCCGCTCCCCCAGAGGGCCGGGCGGCTGCTGACTCCCCCCGCTCCGCTCCGCTCCGCTCCGCCCCGGGGCAGGGCCCTGGAACCGCGCTGGGCGGCGGATGCCCCTGCTTGGCACGGAGGGGAGGTGCTGGCCAGGCTCCAGGCTCTTCATTAAAGCCCCTCCTTAAAAAAAA
>NW_026623502.1:52871-180131 GCF_030028575.1 Malurus melanocephalus
AAAAAAAAAAAAAAAATCCGTGTTTTAATCCCCCGGAGTAGCTGCAGGAGCCGCGGTGGCTGGCGCGGAAGGTGCTGCTTCTCCCGTGCCCTGTCCGGCGTTCGGAGCGATGGAACAGGATGGCGAAGGGAGTGTTCTGACACTGTCCCAGCCCAGTGTAGCGGGGCAGAAGAGGCATGATTGAAAGTGGGGAAATCGGATCCATGAGCTGGTTTGCCCCCAGCTAGCTGAACGTGGGAGTAAGAACTCGTGGAGCTGGCATGTGGGAGGAACCGTCGGTGGCTGGGATGGGGACTTTGGGGATGCGCACCCCTCTGCCCGGGACCCACCGACAGGTCACTGAATTTTCTGAACTCCCCGGCTGCAGGGGTGTGACCTCTGACTTTTTCTGTGCCTTAAATGCATACACAATGCCACACCACGAAACGGAGCTCAGCTATGTGGTAATATTTTGCGATTAAAATCCTTTGTTTAGCAAGGTATTTGACTGAAAATACAACTGCAGACCTTGGTCTCAGGTGTTATKTATGCCCGTAGATAACAAAAGCAAGTACATTATATGATAGTCAAAGTACACAGACTCCAAATCTGTTGAGGCACTGGGGCAGTTTAGTCCAGCCATCCCTCAGGCACAGCAAGCCCTGGGTTACCGGAGTGGCTATCCAAGTCTGCCAGTGCCTCCTGCTACCAATCCAACAAATGATGACTGCCACTGCCAGCAGGATGCTCAGGCCAGTGCTGACCTGTTCCTCACTCCAAGCCCAGCAGCAAGATCTGACTTTGAAGAATGGCACTTCTCTGACTGTCTCTGCTTTCTCACTATTTGCTCAGATGAGATTCTGGAGGCCGTTTGGAGACCATTTCAGGTCCCAATTTATAGTCTATCTTTATGATTTCTTTTCCCTTCTTATTTAATTCACTCCCATTTTTTTGCTTGGTTGCTTTTTTTTTCTGACTTTCAAAGGCAATAGTACATCACAGTCCAGCAATGAATCAATGGTGCGGTACTAGAGATTGTCATTTTCTAAAACAACTTGCAGTTCTTTTTTATTGTTTCAGTGGGTTTTGACTAGGGGCTAAGTAGTGTGTGGTGGAGTAAATCTGCCTGACGAGCAGTGGTTGTTACTGTGAAACAAAACAGAATTTTGGTTTTTAGACACAGAGTCAWTATCTGCTCTTCGCCATCACCTTTACCAGTTGTGTGTGAAACAAAGTGGACTCTGTCACCCTGGACACTTTGATAGGCCATCAAAATTGAGAAAGGTTTGCCAAGCAGCATGCTAAGATGCTATAAAATTCCTCTAGTAATAAAAGCATCTTCTTTAGCAGTTTCAGTAACAAAACTTTACTTAATATGGCTGGGGACAGAGCTAATCCTAGTGTCAACTAAAGAAGCCTGTACTTTGTATGTATGATTGTATTTATATCTACCTAATTTAAAGAGTTGTTTTAAAACAATCTAAATTGAGGAATTGCATTTAGTTCTGGTTTTTGTTAATAAAGGCAGAGCACATTTATTCAGAGAAATTATCATAAATGGAAAGTCATCAGTGCTGAAAGGTATCTCCCTAATCTATCTCAATTCAAATGCATGAATCAGTGTCCCAAGCTTTAGCCTAAGGAAGGACATAATTTGTTATGCATTTTAATTATTACAGTTTTGTTAAATATTTAATAGATTGTGAAATAAAATAAATTACAGTCTATTATAATTTGAACACAGGATACCTCTGAATATTCTGTATCTTTTGAATGGTGCAGAGTGTTTTAAGAATAGTGATTAAAAAAGATACATCTTGGATTACATCTTTAGTTTCAGGTGAAAGGGTTTTGATTAGCTCAGAAATTCCAGATTTTTGGGCAGTGTGTTTTAATACCGCCAACTGAAAAATTTTGCTGAGCCCACTTGCACAAAAACATATTATGAGATTTTGAGGATGATGAGAAAAAATTTCCTGGTAGAAAAATTCTGGTCTTCCATTTACCATTAAAAAAAAAAAAATCTAATACTTCTCTCTTGCTTGGATTTGTTGTGCTTGATCTGTATTGCTTTCATCTGCAACGTAAATTTGGTTTTCAGCAAATTCCTGCTAATGGGCAGAAGCAGCAGCCATTAAACATTCAATTCTATTTGTGCCATGAGTTACATTGTCTGAATCCTAGCAGGCTGCACTCCTCCAGTACGAACTCCGTTTCATTCCAGACTGTGCCTTTTGACTAAAAGCATCAGTATAAGTTTGCATTTCCTGATACACGGGTAAGGTAAACTGCTTGAGTGTAACTGTAATCATTCCTGTCATATGCTAGCAAAAACAATGTAACTTTTAACAAAAATGTACGTTTGCATGTAAGCTCAAACTATGTATCATACCAAGATAATATTTCTACTCAAATTTTGAGAGAACAAGTTCTCCAAGCTTGAATCTGAATTTATAGGAAGATTGGATGGCTTATGACAGTCCCCTTTATGCAAAGAACTCACTGAAATACAAGTAAACATTCTTGTAAACATGAGAAAAAAAAATACATCTTTCTCTATTGTATCTGGTTTTGTTTTGTTTAATTGCTTGATGAAATTAATGTTACACTATTGCAGGAACAAAACACATCCTCATTAAACGAATAGCTTGGAGGATGTTTCGGATGCTGTAATTAGCTTCTTTGAAATATTTATGTTCTTCCTAATGTTGCTTGAATAAATGTTAATTATGGCTAGTGGAAAGGAAATCAAAGAGCTGAGTATGTGAAAACATCATCTTGTGTGTGTCTGCGAAGGCAGGGTCAGCAGGTAACGTCACTGACTGCACTCACACACACGCACACGCAGCCTGTGAAGAGGTCGATGAATACTGKTTTTTCTACCACTTTAATTTAATAAAAATTATGAGAAATCATTCCTCCCACGCCTGAACGCAAGCACTAGGAGAGCTTTTATCCATACTGCTCTTTCTTCACCAATATATTCCAAACTTACTGGGGASTGTTTGGAATGGCTCACTGTGTGTGATCATCCTGATGTTTCTCACAGCTTCAGATGGGTCTGGTAATAACTTGTTAATCCTTTTGTACAATGGACAAATTGCGTACATGGATTTTGGTCTTATTTGTTTTGTTCTAGGGWATTAAATTTTTTGTCTGCAAGTCTCAATAATTAATTAATGCCTGCGCAGATATTGTGCTTCTTCAAGATATTCTCTCCTTTTGTTACTAATAATGAATAGAAAGTTTGTGTCAGAACAGAAAAAGATCCATAAAGCAAAGCCACTGGGTTCTCAATTGAAGARCAAGCAGCTCTAAATGGGCTTTTATTACAGTGTTGACCTAACACAAAGAGATAATCACTCAGTAGTAGTCTTTAGGGATGTCTCCCTACAAATAGAAAGCAAACAACAAAACCCAAGTAGTATAGGGCATGAGAGATCCTGTATTTTCTCAAAAAAATCCTTTTTTATTTTATCTAAGATGAGGTCTCAGTTCTTCCTTTATGAATAAGTAAAACATAAATGATCCTCTACTGAATTAGACCTTGCCTGAACTACTGGAAATGAGGGCAGAAAACCCAGCCCCTGTGCTAAGAGAGACTCCACAAGGGAAGGGGGTGGGACTGAGTGCAACAAGTGTTCATGGCTGGCTTCAAAAGTTACAGAATATTTTGCATAAAAAATTCCTGTATAAAAGAGAGATGGCTGAACCCTTTAATGACTAAAGCAAATCTGCTCAACAAATGACAGTAACTAAACTAAATTCAGGAAAAACATGGTAATCCTTCCAAAATGGTGGTTACCTGTAGTTACCCAGAAGAGATGTGTAATTTTTATGGAGTTGCGTTTATTTTAGAAGTGGGACTGGTCACAGATGATGAATCTTTCTCAGCACATTCACACCATTTTTGATATTTTCCACCAGAATTCATCATTAATTCTATACAAATGTGCACTGGAAACAGAAGAGTTTATTTGTTTCATGTAGTCCCAATTATTATAAAAAATTACAAATTTCTGTTCAAAGGAAAGCAATAATTATCTACTGTGTAATTACTGTGTTAGAAGTATGCTCACATAATTTTTTGGAAAATGCTAATCTTCAAG
Source organism: Malurus melanocephalus (assembly GCF_030028575.1). Classification (NCBI taxonomy): domain Eukaryota; kingdom Metazoa; phylum Chordata; class Aves; order Passeriformes; family Maluridae; genus Malurus; species Malurus melanocephalus. Next base: position 56,960 of record NW_026623502.1, read on the forward strand.
ATACTCCCATCTCACTTTTCTCTCCTCAATATTGCTTTCAGAATCTACGGGTTTTATTAACCAAAAAGACCTTATGCAAGAAAGTAAAGGAGTGAAGGTAGATGAGCAATGACACTTGGAAAATGTCATTTTGTCTTCCACACAGCTCTGAGATGAGTTGGTTTTACAATACCATTTCTCCTATAATGAGAAACAAACTCATAGCATGACCTCACAATGGTTTAGTGCAATTTTTTCACAATTTGTGCACATAAATCCAGCAGAAAGGAAGAAATCCTGAAAATTTGATTTATAAAGCTTATATTTTGCCAAAAGTTTTGAATTGCCATTGGCTTCAGAAAAAAATGTATATAATCAGGTTGAATTTGGTACATGTCTAACTCTGGTATTTCACAAAAAGTTTTCTCCCAGCTTGCTTGTGAGGTATAACTACTGCCAGCTGCAGGAAATTTCTTTGTATATATGCGACATGTAAGCACTTACTTGAAAGTCTGAAGGAAAAGACCATAAGGAAATAATTTGGAAGAATGGACCAAACACCTGAGTTTGGGGTCTTCCAGCCTGAATTGTTCAGAGATTCTCTGTCCAAAATTAAGCAGTGGAATCCCTGTGGAATTCTGTTTGGCCTGTTCATCTGCTCAGTGTCTCCCTAAGACCAGAGCACTTGGCTCATGTCAGATTGACTTAGGAATTGTATTTATGAAGAGAGCAGAAAACCGAAGAACAATTCATAAATTTTGTTATGTCAAAATGATCAACCAACTCTAGAAATCACTTCRTCCTTATCCCAGCACCACAAAGCTGCTTTTACTGCGGGTTAATCAGCAAGGCACCTTACCTGGCAGAATATTATTTCTATACAGAGCCAGCAACCATTTTTTTTTAATGCTTCCAACCACTGAATGCAGAAGAATGCCAAAATTCATCAGTAGACTCTTTTTCCTCAAAACTCAAGGAAGTCCTTTATTCTTAGTTTTAGTTTTTTTTTTGTAGTCTGTGATCTTGCTAGTTCTAGCTCTGAAGTTTAATAACTAATACCTTTTTCTGTGTAAAGTTAGATTTCGGAAAGCAAATTCTTCTATTCACTTCTCTTGAGATCCACTGCACTGCAGTCAGAAACCGTGTGGCAATGTCTTGAAAATAAAGTACCACAAGGAGTGTTTTGTGATGTGTCTTAYCTGTCTAATCTGAGACAGCACAATTAGATACATGAACTTTTCAATGGCTTTACAATGATAAACTGCAATTTAGGAATTACTAAAGCCTTTTATATACACCATATTCTTATCTTTAAAACAGTGTCGTTTTCTTTGCACTTTGATCAGATATATCACTGATGATCAGATCAGCATCCTTGCCCACTCCTTCCAGGTTTTGTTGAASATCTGTTTCACATCTGGCTGCTCATACTTCATGATGGGTCACAGTTACTTCCAGAAAAAATGGAAGGTGACTTTCCTTATAAAAACAATACTGAGCAGGAAGAAACACTTGCAAACGATGAATGATACAGGTGATTACTACTGCTGYGACTGGCAGGTTTCCCCACGATAAAATAAATAAAGCAAATAAAGCCSTACTGTCTGCACCACTCTTGCACTCTCCATCTCAAATGAGAGCCCTGAAGTGAGTAGGATCCTTATTTCTTATTCTTATYGTAGAAGTGCACCCATAAGGGCTATAAAAAGGACAGTAACAATATTTCAACATATTGTAATGGGTTACAAATAGGTTAGTGCCAAGAGAACAACATGGTTTTGGGTTTTAGTGTTTTTTTGTTTGTTTGTTTGTTTTGGGGTTTTTTGGGGGTTTTTTTGGGGTTTTTTTGGGGTTTTTTTTTTGTTTAAATACACTTAGAAATTTAGGAAAAACCAATTTCAGTTAGCAGGAGGAACATAGCACTGTCATACTCTTCAGGGAAAAATCAACCTACACCTAGTGATATTTTTCTTCCTAAATTATTTTAATTCTGCTTTCATATTGCTGTCTTTCCAGACAAAAGAACTCCTCAAATATACACATCATATGTGAAAAACCTCCAGTTTTACTGATGACATGAGATTTTAAAAAAGYGATTATTTGTTTCTGTTGGTGAATATCAGCAATGAAGAAATCAAGAATGGCAGAACAACTACAATCAAACTATGATGGTGGAAGTTCCAATAAACAAAAATTAATCAATTCAAGAAGTGATGCTTTTCAGCATGCTTAAAAATGAAGATTTTTTTTTCAAATGGGCTGTAAACTGACAGCAACTTACGAAAAGTTATCAGCCTAAAGCACAGGCCCTAAAATGGAAGAAGGCTGAAATACATAATACTACATAATAGGCAAAAATATATACTGGGTCAAATTGTGTCTTTTCTAGAGGAGACATTATGAAATTCTCAGAAAGGATMATTTAACAAATATAACTGGAAAAGAGGTTGTGTAGGGGCTAAAAGGACTAGAGCACAGTTCTGTCTCCAGAAGATAGTTCATCATTTCTGCATGCATTGGCCCAGAGGGGGCATGTAAAAGTTATTTTCAGACTTGCTCTGGGCTGAGTGTGTTTTTGTAGAATAATGTGATGTAGTCCTTCCCAGGTGAAAGGGAATGCAAAGCACTCACAATGAAAATGTGAATGAAAATCACAATGAAAAACTACTCAACTTTTCGGCAGTAAGAAAATTGGGGCAGGTAACAATCAACCTTTTGAACCAGGCCCCAAATCTACCTTTGATTTGTGTCATGGAGATGCCAGCATTAAAGGGACTTTCCTTTGAGATTCAAGTTCTCAGTGTTGCTCTCCTCTCTAACAATCACCCTTAAAAAGGCCAAAGAATTTCATTCAGGAAACTTCAAACTAACATCTGTAGTCTGAAATCTATTTATACTCATTAAGGAACCAAAATAGCTTTACATTATTTTCTGACATTTAAGGTTTAACATTATTCAAGGTTGAAACAAATCGAAGTTTGCCTGAGCTTGAATCACTGTGCAAATTAATGGGATGCTTGAAAACAGAGGTTCAAATAATAACAGCACTCTGTGACACATAATCCTGGGGTTTTKGTCCTTTCTGGGCAATCTCATAATAATACAGAGAACATGGGCAGCCATCAGCCCCATCAGGAGTGACCACACATTGATGCACCTGAGCTTTGCTTCTGCTGGGCTTGTTTTCACTGTGGCAGATTTTTACTGGCAGATCAKCTGAATCTCATTATTTCAAGGAGTTGTGCTGCAGGAAGTGAGCACGTTGAAATGTCATGACCTTTCCCTGACAAGAAAAAATGTCACCAAAGAAAACACATGAGAAGTGGAAGACAGAGAGTGGGGATCACAACTAATGAAAACACATTTATTGCACTCTAACAAAGTAAGAGACTTTGAAATGGRGATACAATTTCGCCTTGAATGGCAGGTATAGAATACATACAATGCTTTTGGTCAGTCCCTTGTGAGGGAGAGTCTACTGCTCTGTTTCTCTGGTTTGTCACAGGTGAAGCAGAGAACTACACCAACTTTGAACTGAGACCAAGTCAGTTGTTAACGTACATTTTTCTGGAAACTTTTATTTTAAAGCTACAGCTGCAGTGWATGTCAGGATTGCTAACATTTCATTAGACATTTTGCCAGCCATAGGTGACCTGACAGCTCCTGATGTTAGTCTTTGCGACAAATGCTCTGAATCTAGAGACAGCTTCTGATTTTCGACAGTGTTAAAAGGCAAAACATTTTTCAGGTGCTCAGTTGGCATGAACCACACAGTGGTGATAAGGACAGGTATCAGTGGATTTATCTGAATTTACACGAGCTGAAATTTTGCTCCAGACAGTTTTACTGCCTGGTGGCCTAGGGCTGAGCTCTATCTACAATAATCTACATGGAGTTTTTACCTATATTTATATATAATATCTTATGTGGCAAATAGAATTTTTGTACTTTTTGTTGTTGTTGTTGTTGTTATAGAATAGATATTTTGTTGAATTTCATTCATAGAATGTTGCATATACAATATTCAATGYTGCAAATAGAATTCTTCTCCATCTTCCTCCGAAATAGTGGTATAAATTTTGGAGCTGTTGCACCAAGGCGATGAAGCACCAGGATTGGCTTTCCTTAGTTGCCAGCACCACCTGTGATGTCTTAACTGGAATTTGCAGCATGTGGCTCAAAGCTGACCGAAGCTGGGCAGAGACGTGAGGGCAAGGCCAGATACAGGATGAACTGTGTTATGAAATCAGCTTTTCATTAATCACTCATCCCCACGTGCAGAATGATGCAACGTGGTAACAACCCAAACTTGTGCAGCTGAAATAAAAAGTATTATTTTTTGCTGATGGAAGTGAAATCCCATAAAAGCTTCATGGAAATGATTCCCAGTTTAATTGCACTGCCGAGTCCATCACTAAACCTCGTCCGTAAGTGCCACATCTACACAGCTTTTAAATACCTCCAGGGATGGTGACTCCACCACTTGCCTGGGCAGCCTGTTCCAGCACTCAGAAACCCTTTAAATGAAGAACTTTTCCCTAATATTCAATCTAAACCTCCCCAATAGGCATTACATAGATATTTTCACCATTTGAGGATGAGCTTTGTTTAGACAAAGAACAGTTTTAGAACAAAGTGCACCCAGGGAGCATGAAAAATTATGTTCAAGTCTCTATCAAATAAATTACTTTGTCACTATCTCTAATTCTTCATAAGTATTTCTTAATCTTGCAGTAATGACATGAAAGCACATCTTGCTTCTTTAGCTGCTGCTAAAGAAGCAAGACATATGGGATGGTCAGGTTACTCACATATCATCATCCCACAAAAAAAAAAATAAAAGTTAAAAAAGAATGCCCCTGCAGTCAGCTGATTCTAAAAGTCAAGCATGAGTTGACATCTCTTCTCTGGGCAGATTTAAGTCTTTGAAATGCCTTTTATAAGGGTTGCAACCTTTGCCACTGTGGCTCTCCTTTTCTGAATTGCTTGACGYTCCTCGTGTCGTCAAGGAGACAGTGGGATGATTTCAGTCCAAACCCAAGGAACTCGAGCATAATGCTTTATTCAAGCCTTTTAAAAAGCAGTAGGCTTGTGATGCAGGAGTTTAAACCAAGTTTTAAACTTCAGTTGTCTTTTCAGATATGCAACGACTGTGGGGAATAATGGTTGGAAATTTGGGTTATGACAATATGCGTTGATTTTCTGTTGAAGAAGTGTGAGCTTTCRATTTCAATCTAGAGAATCAGCACACACTCCTATTACAGAATAGTTGTTTTCTTTCACATTCTCAAGATATTCACAAGGAATAAGTATGATGAATATTTTATTGTTAATACCTTAAAAAAAAGATACTTTAATTTTTTTTTTTTTTTTTTTTTTTTTTTTTTACTTGAAAGCAAATGATTTTTAAGAAATGTGAATCACTTTTGGGAAGGAGAAAAATGAGAAAAAATATTCTTGGTTCTTTTGTGAAACTTGTCACCTTGAATCTGTTTGACASGTTTCCTTTCTGCTCTCTCCAGTCACCCCATCCAGTCTGGTGGATGTAGGAAAACCTCATCATTTTGTTCATCTTTACTGTTGAAATAACTGATAAAGGYAAAGAAAAGAAAGGAAACAGTTTTTAGGCAAGAATGTTTACAACAGCAGGTTGACTTCAAGGAGGCTGCRTTATTATTGGAAAGAAAAAAATTACAATAAGGAAAACTCAAGCCATGGATCTAAATTTATGCATGGAGTAAGTGTGGATACCCCAATTCGTTTTTACACCTTTATACCAGATCCAGATGTAGTCCAATGCAAAGGAGAACTTTTTTTTTTTTTTAATGCTGCCATGTAATCTTGCACTTTCACGCCAGATCATTTCCAAGGACGCCAGCTGACGTGATGCCTGATTTAGGAGACCACAGGAGATGCTTCATGTTCACCAGCCTGTAAATGGGGGACACTGAGGGCCATCAACCTTCGCTGCCTGTTGTGCTGAGAGAAGATTCTGTGGAGGTGAATAACTYTGAGTTGCCTGGACACTTTTCTTGATCTCCAGCAAACCTCACTTTTCCTCTCCTTTCCACGCAAATGTCAGAAAATGGTATGGTGCAAGCAAGAATCATCCATTACAAGGTTTTATGTTGGCTTTTGGTTAACTTCCAAGGAGAAGAAAAGTACATGTGCTTTACCTAGATTAGGTAGGAGAAGATTTATGTAGCAGGAATGGCAGCACAAGCACTGAGGTGATTGTCACCTGGCTGTTTGTAGGATCTAGTGGTACTAATAGTGGATCTAAATAGAAATAATAACCATTTCCAGCCTGCTTTGAATTTGTTTATTTCATAATATCAGCAACACACATTTAAGTTTTAGGAACAACCCATTTACATGTCTAACWATTGATGTTGGTGCTGTAACTGCAAAACACTAAAGAACAGCTCAGAACCATCATTATGATTACTCAGACTAATGTTCTCCCCTTTTATGACACCAACCAAACCACTAAATATTTAAGAGTGCAATGAGTAGGGGTATAGAATGGGCCAATTTAATTTCTCTTTACTTGGCTAAGAGGGCTCTTTTATTATCCCCTGCATGTGGCAGCAGCAGTTGTGTGTCATTAACCTGAACAGCAGGTACCAAGTTCATCTGCACAGTGCTCCAATAGCCGTTTTTACTACAGCTCTAATGGCCAAGTCTCTTTCAGATATTTTTCTCAAGTGAAGAACAAATGTCAGGCTGACTTAACAACGGTGATTTTCTTAATTTTCTTTGTGACGACTTTTTTCCTAGCTGGTTATAGGATTTTTTTTTTCCTACCTAGACATATACAATTTGTCTTTGAAGATACCTCATCTTTGTGCCACAAACTTCTCATGCCCAGGCTTTTAAATTTTGCCTCCTTCGCTGATGCAAATGGTTGAATGTACTAATATATTGCATCAAATAACCTAAATATGACACATATGAAGCAGTGACACTCCAAGTGATGCCCAAAACAGTTACTTTCAGAAACAATTGTCTTTTTGGACCAGTTCTAACGTAACATGATCTAGCATGTGACATTTCACTTCATACTCCTCCTTCCAAGTCAGGGGACGTTAATGCACTCAGCCACAAATCAGGCAGGTGTMACACAGCAGCAAGATGTTGGATCCTGAGTGACAAGGGGCTCTGACATACCTGGAGCGTGATGCTCCTCAGCTGAGCCTGACAGGCTYCTCTCTCGTGCCTCCTCCCCTTGCCCTGGAGATGGTCAGTGGTTAAAAAAGAATGGAAATTGGGCACCACCTAATGTATGAGAGGAACGTAAGGAATTTTCCACCCTGCAAATACAATCCCACAGAGAAAGTTGTACAGAAATCATAGCCATATTCAGACAYGTTAACTATGATAAGAATATTCTAAATTATAGATGATGAAATCTGATTTCCACACAAAGTGTAATAACTTCTCATTCATTCCCCTAAAGGCCCAGGGAGAATTTGATATACTATGTGAGAGCGTGTTTTGGGGCAAAGTGTCCACTGGACATCCTGAGATGTTTTATAAGGCCTCATCAATCCTATAATTTATACCAGTGAAAGTTGGCAATAGGCATTCATTCCCACTAAAATTTAAGGCTTCTGGTCATTGTCAGACTGTAAAAGTAATCCTCCTCAACCTGTAAATCYTAAAACTGCCCCTATAACTTACCAGACATCCTGGGAAAAAAAACATCTGGGGAAGGATCCTGGAGGCAGGAAGCAGAGGGCTTTCCTGGGGCAGAGCAATGGGACCTGGGTGACAGATCGTGTGCTGTCAGGGACAGGAGAGCCCTGTTCTCTGGGGAGATCATCTCTCATGGTGCACGGCTGAAGACACTGCAGGGCTCATGTCTCTTAAGGAGCTGTGCCAGGCTCCCTGGAAAAGCAAATGGATTTGGAGAATTTAGCAGAGGCTGTAGCAAAATCGGGATAGAAATCTGCAATATAAGGATTTGATAAGGGCTGCAGCTCGAAGGATAATCCTGAAGTGGTTTAGGATTAYCTGTCTGAGGCTGTCCCCACATACCCCTCCATACAGTTAATGTGCAACAGTTCTCTCTGGAAAAGTGTCTTGCCTGTGAAAAGAAGTGTTTGGATACAACATACAACAAGCCTGTTTCTGCTGAATTGCACCTGAGCCTTGAGCCCAACCAGAGCATGAAGAGTCCAGAGCAAATCATCCATCTTTAGTTAGTACATATTTGGTTTGGTAATTCATTCTTTTTTTTTTTTTTTTTTCCTGATGCGACTCACAGCAGAACAAGGCCCCCAGCCTGATGAATAATAAAAACCAGAAAGATGACAAGGGCAAAAAGAGTTTGGTTCATACCAGAGTAGGAAAGCTGTGCTGAATTATTTGCCCTGCAGCCTTTCCTTCCCTGTTGTTTCACTCTCATGTTCACCCTGTGACGCTTCCGATAAATTTACCTCCAGTAAACAAGTAGAACGTAAAAGATCTATAGTCTGTGAAACCAGCTGYAAAGTGCTGGAGTTTAGAAAGCTTTCTCCCAAAATCTGTATTTCAGCAGTACTCAGCTGCCTGGCTATTGTTCAGAGGTCCCAGGGGACCTGTTCTGGCACTGTCTTTCCATTTGCCCTGCCTGGCAGAGCTGCTTCCATGCTTTCCCTTACTCTGTGCCCGCACGGGGAGCATATTGCCAGGTGGGAACACCACCAGAGAATGCCAGGAGGGAAACCCACAGRGTCCTTTGTGGCAGGAGCCACTGTCCCAGCAACTGCCCACAAAGCCTTCACGTGGGGATGGCTGTCACTCCCGTCACTGCTCACCCCTCATCACACCTCACGCTTAATGGCTTTTCTGGCACAAGATTTTACTCATCACATGAATACTAATTACAGYATTACATGCAAAATAATTGAAGTTGCTGTAATACTTCCCCATTTTCCCAGCTTTGCCCTGGAGTTCAGAAAGCCTCATCATGACAACTCATTGTAGCACGACTCCCATGTCTGCCTGCTCAGGGTCCCTCTGGCCCAGGGTAAAATTTGTTTCTCATAATGAACGCACTCATGCACAGCCRTGGACTGTCAACTTTACCTCAGCAAGGGGATTTAATATTTTTTTTTAAATGAACTGCTATGTAATTACTATCCTGAAGTCAAATCCTAGAGCTCTTATTAGCATTGTTTGGGTAAAAAGGTRCAGGTATCTGTTGGGAGAGTTTCCCCGAGTAGATCTTGGGATTTTTGACATCAGAACTRTTTAAAGCTGTGTTTATCCCATGGAACACGAGAAGTTCCAGTCCTGGCCATGGAAGCCTGACTCTGTGCCAGTGTCCCTGGCCAGGTTTCACTCACCTCACACTTTTAAGAGAGCTGAAATGAAGGATGGGTGCAGGTTTAATTTTCCTTGTGGGCTCAGGACACAGCTGAGGGACATACCTAATTTTGAGAGCCAGGAAGGACTAAAGTCATGACCCTAAAATAGTCAWGCAAATCCTCGTCCTGTTCCATGGCACAGCTTGGCAATGAGGGTCCCCAGCTGAACAGAGGACAAAGGCTGGCACTGAGTGGGACCACAGGAGGATGCAGTCAGTGGAACAACTTCAACAGAAAAACTACTCAAGAGAAGCCCATATCTTCCCAAAACACACGTCCACACAAGGCACAAATACACTCCAGAGCCACCAAGTGTGGCAACTATAGCACTAGTCACTCAGCCTCTCCTGATTGTTATTCCAACCATGATCTGTGGGTTGTTCTAATAGTAAGAACAATTTTTTTTTTTAAATTACACCAATCTCTCAAGAGGCACCTTCTATTTCTAGAGGCACATTGTGTAAGAATGACTCCTTAAGCCTTTTCCTTCAAGAGGCTCTTTAAATATCTCGTCAGGAAAAAAAAAAAACAACTAGTATTTGACTTTATTTAGTTCTCTTCTTTTCAGTGGTACTATTATCTTTGGGGGCATGTTAATGGATCATGAACATAACTTTTCTCTTGCCCAGGTTTTGGCAGTGGTTTTGCCTAAAAATCCCAGAAATTTCAATTCAGTGTTCTTTGAGTGGGAATCATGAGATAAAAGGAATGCATTTCCGACYTCTGTAGCCCTCATTCCATGACACAAAATAAGACAATAAAGTAACTGTCAATGGAAACACATTAAGAGTTCCACTCACCTTCCTCGAGGGGAAATGAGCTTTAGAAACCGATTCATGGTGAAAAAAGAAAAAAATTAATTTTCAAGGATCTGTCCTGCCTCTCATACAAAAACTTTGGATTCCTTTGATTCTTATCTCTGGGGAAGCAATTTATCTCACTTTTTATGAGGGCATTAGAAAACAGCAGTTGTGTGTGTTTTCCTAGCCCCTKCAGGATCTTTATGTTCATGCCTTTCAGGGTGAAGCCATGGCACTTGAGACCCTTTTTCATTAAGAGCATAATTGTGCATACAACCTACAAACATTTTGTCAGTGCATGCACCCAAATCATATGTTGTCTTAAAATGAATAACTGGAAAATAAGAAGTATTGTCTGTAGCTTTGAAAAGAGGCTGTTTGGGGTTAAGCGTGCCATGTTTTAGGTTAAACATGATGGTCTTTGTTTAGAATAAATTCTATTTCACACACATGTGCCCACAGGAGGTCACAAGACCCAGAAAGTTAAGATTTTCAAAAAGACGTGGTATTCAGACAGTGTATAGAAAGTACATATACAAGTTTTASAAAATAGAAGATTGTGCAAAATACATTAGAAGAACAACGCACAGCTTCTTTTCTGAAGATTCACAAGGCTGTATTTTCACCTTACTGTAAGTATAATCCATGTACTACATTGAATATTTATGTACAGACAACTGCCAAGTATGGGATTTTTATAGTCCAATTTAAACTGTGGCTGAAGGTAAAACAAACTGCAGATGGTTTGCTCAAAGAAGACAGCAAAGCAAACAAAAAAACCCACACCAACACATATAGCCCATGGAAACAGACAATGAAATAGGASTATACACAAATTTCTAGTGTATCTACATTGTACAGCACATCCTAGATACAGTACTACTTCATTTATGTGACAAAAAAAAGTTAAAACACACAGTTTTGACTTCTTGCTTTGGAAAAAGAAACAACAGCTTTGATTCATTATACTTTCACCTTTCCCATGTTCTTCAAATCTAAGAAAACCCAGTTTATTCTTTGAAGCATAATTGGAAGAAATAACATCCTGGAAATCTCTACCTGAGGCTAAATAGTGCTCTGCCAAGTTCTTTCAACTCATAACTGGAACACGTATTTGACTTTTGTTCTCTTCTCTTACTGCAGGTTTAACTTGTTTCATTACATCCTTCCCAGATATAATGCACTTAAAAACATCCTTCTCTGGCCTTAGAGGAGCCTATGGCCAACCATAGGTGCAAAAGGAGCAGGAAAGAGACAACTCTGCAGAGTGGTCATGAACTTCTTGGTCAGCTCCCATCTCTTTCAATGTGAGGTTTCTAGTGCTTAATACAGCCAAGGTACACAAAAAAACAAAAAACAAAAAACAAACAAACAAACAAACAAACAAACAAAAAAAGTCAGAACTTTCCTACCTAGAAAAAAATCAGTGTCTGTACCCAGGTAAAATAGATGGCTGCAGCATGCACCTCAAATTCTCCCCTGAGTTTGACATTCATTTATTACAAGTCCTTCACGAGTATATATTGCAAGGTCTCCTGCCTGACCTGCAAGATGCAGGATRGTGTGGTAGAACTTGACAGCTCTGAATCTGTTTCCTCACAAATGGCWACCTTTCCATTTTCATTGCATTATTATTGAGACTGGCAATATTAGAAACATTGAGCTCTTCTCCAAGCCTCTTCAGTTTTCCTTGTGTTCTCCCAGAAAACCACACAAGCCAGTTTTTCAAAAAGACTCTCCTCTTAAATTGGAAGAAGTTGCTTCTGTTTCCAGTAACTGGTATTTTATGACTGTTTTCACATAACACRGGTATTCTGGTAAAAATCCCACTCTTTTACCTATAGTTCATGCATAAACACCACATTTTACAACTTCTATACTTTACATGGGTTCATTTACATGAAGTTTGCAAATAACTTCTAGTCAAATGTTGATCCAACTCAAATACTGCAGACCTCCACAAGTCACCCCCAATTCCAGTGACAATTTGCTCTGGCAGGATGGTGGTCCTGTGATTGCCTGAAGCAGATTCCCACAGTACTGCTTTGAAATAAGTCATAACAKGCAGAGTCTGAACCTAAGGATACAGTCTGAAGAGAGTCAGCAAAGACAAAGGCTGTAATACACTATAAAAYGTATTAAACATAATTTACTGTTTTATCTCTGACAGCACATAATAGCAAACAGGATATAATTGCAAAATCATTTTTACCTGCCAAGTAGCAAATAACTCAGAACTCCAGCACGTGTCATTACAGAAATCACAAAATACACGTGGAACATCTGAGATGTTAAACCAGCACTGCAAGGTGCTTTAAGCAAGCGTTGTGGTTAGGAGAGTGTAATGACTCCCTGCAGAGACAGGTTAAGCTAATGCCAGATGGAGTGGGAACAAAGGAAGCATTGTTTTGAAACAGGATGGTTCCTGATTTCCCTTTCCACAGTAATTGGATAAGCAGCTCTGCCCCAGTGCAGAGGAGGAAAAATGGGCCCCGAAGGTGCACAAAGGTGTGTTGGCTGGGAGGACAGGAGTCCAGAGGTCATGGTTCAGTTTGTGGGTGCTGGGCTGTACAAACCTCTGGACACTCTCCCTTGGGTGCTCACGGACTGAGAGCAAGAGGACRGAGCAGCCATCCAGCCACAGCTCAGCCCACCCCACAAACTCTTCCATCTGCAAGGGAAATACTACTGAAATAGTGCTATTGTGCTAGGAATTGCTGGTTTGGGAGATTTGCTGACCTTGGTGCTTGTTTCAGCTGTGAATCCCCAGGGRCCCCCAGCACACGCTGACCCACTCTGTTTAGGACAATGACAGCCGCCAGGTAATTAACCCCTTTGCCCTCTGCTGCTCGGTCTGTGTCTGATACCACCTTCATTATTTATGTTCCACATAAGCATCATGCACATGTCAGCACTGCTCAGCACACACATCACATCCTACACCTTCCACCAAGGGCACAAACACGAGGGTTTGGGCCCAGAGGTGAAYTGGACAACCTTCCAAAATGGGTGAACTACTGAGGCGAGCAAATGGAGTAATTCCTATTGGAATAAAACCAAAATGAAATTACTTTTCAAGAAAAAAACCTGCAGTTCAAGCCCTACCTTTAGCCATGCTGCAAGCTCTGAATTGACAAGCTCTGAGATGGTCTGCTTTTGCCTTGTGACATCTATGCACCGCTACCAGGCATCACCCCTAAGAAACACACCCATGCTCAATTAACTTTCTCCATTGTTTTTCTGTCTGTAAGGTCTTTATCATATTAATATGAAGTAATTAAGTATTAATTTAATTAATTAATAATTTGTCATTAATTTAACAGCTAACTCGAGACCAAATTTCTATTTAAACATCTATTAAACTTGTATTTTAGAAATGCAACATSCTAATTTGCTAATGCCTGTTTTGTTTTGAACTGTAAGAATGTTGAAAATACTGCAATTGTTTTATTTTCCAGAAAGTTATTCTGATGATATTTGTTAGTTAGAAACAAAATAAATTACATCATATTTTTGTTAGAATATTTGGATTATTTGCAAAACTTGGTTTTGCTAGTTTAGCACATGTTGTCTTAATGATATATTGAACATAGAGARGCAGCAATGCAAGTTTGATGTCGGTGATCTATGGAGTCAATAAGAATCASAGTCACAGAAGTATTAGTCAGCAGAGTCACAAAATGCATAAAAAATGCATAAAGCAGAAAAACAACTTTTAAAGCTACATGAACAATTTGGAATACTCCCCCAGGTGGTATTTCTGAGCACTGTACCATCTTCATTTTTCTACTGCTTTGCTAGCATGAAGGAAGTGACAGCAGCTTTGATTTTAGCRATAAGAGATATTAGGAAAAGAATATCAAGATGAAGAATGCAGGTTTCTAAAAAAGTCATTTGTGGGATTTCAGAATTAAATCTAGCAAAAGCAGCAATCACTAATTCAGATTCATGTGGTCTCCCTTGAATAAACAGGCTCTGCTGTTTGAGTACCAGCCATCCCTAACTTCCCCACGGCATTAGATGGAGCAGGACCATAGTCTGTAAAATCATTTGCATTCATGTGCACATCATCCATCTCCATGGTCCTGTGCTAGAATAGCTATTCTAGCTATTCTATGCTTTTCTGCAAGCACAGCAGAGAATCATCAGCTTTCATTTCACTCAATGTGAAAWGATATATTCACCAAGTAAGGAAACACCACCCAGGGCTTCCAGAAAGAAACTGAGGTGAATCTCTGGTTGTTTGGTCTTTAACAAGACCAAACTTTCAGGTTAGGCTTTGCTCCCAGCTTTCAGACTGGCCGGTGTTTTCACTAATCAGGCACTCTGTTGGGTGGCTGTGCTGCTCCTCTGGATTTGATAGTGCTTTTCTAGTGATTCTCTTCTCAGGAATTAAAGTTCATTCAGCTGCCTCACAGTTATGTGGAAGACTTAAAAGTTAAAAAAAAAAAAACAAAAGAGTGGTTCCTAAGAAATAAAAAAATTTTTTCTAGCTGATTTCATACACTGATTTCATATACTGCCTAATTTGCATGTGTGTTTACCACCGTGTGRTCTATATTTACCAAAAATATCAGATCCAGAATTTAAAATAATCCAATCAGAGAACTGACCATGTATAAGAATTAACAAATTTTCATTACCTATTGTAGATAAGAGATAGATGAAGTACACAACTATTCAGAATAATATTTTCTTCTATCTGGAAAATGATGGGCTCATTGGGAACTTAGTGAACCCCAACAAGGAACAAGCATTCATTTAGGGACAGGTTAGAGTAAAAACAAATGACATGATCACCTGTGTTCTGCAGAGACATTTTGCTGATATGATYAGGACAATTGCTTTAGTTTGAAATGACATAAAAATGGTATCTATTCTCCTGAGCTGTGAGATTTCAGGTCCCATAAGTTTTGTTAGCCAAACTTACACAGGGGTGTTGTGGTTTGAACTTGACCGAAAGCCAAAAGCACTGCACCCACGACGTTCCCTCCCTGCCCCCACTGGAGAGGCAGAAGGGAGAGCAAAAGCCCAATTAACACTAACATTTATGGCTTTTAAGTAACATAACATAACTGAGAGAAAGATATGTATATGCTCCAGAAGATGGTCTGACAGGCTGAAATAACTTAAATTGCAAAATAGACTTATTACTAAAAACTACTAAGAATACTACTGCACCAGGGAGGGGAACAAGGATGGGGAAAAATTTTCAAGGAGAAGAAAAATAAAAATGGACATTTTAAGACACCTGTTATTCCTTCTGGGAACCTGTCTTTCTTCCAGGTCATCCTTCTCCATCCCTCCATGCCTTCCCGTACGCAAAGGGGGGCAGGGATGAAAGTTTAACACAGATCAAACCACTCATTACAGTTATTGTCCAGCATCATAGGAGAAGAGTCCTTACAGCTCAGCTCCAAGCTGTGGATGTTCTTTTCCCAAGAAACAGTCAGTACATAGCTGCTGATGACATGGAATTCCTTTTCTTTACCTCGTGGGAKAAAGGAAAATAGCCTTCCAAGGCCAATTGCTTCATTTTCGGCGGCGTAAGGCCACCCTCTCCAATCTCCTGRYAGAATACAGCTTCTTCTAAGCAYCCACTTACTTAASA
The DNA here is from genome assembly GCF_030028575.1 of Malurus melanocephalus. NCBI lineage: Eukaryota > Metazoa > Chordata > Aves > Passeriformes > Maluridae > Malurus > Malurus melanocephalus. Next base: position 72,703 of record NW_026623502.1, read on the forward strand.
TGGGGGGCGGGGGCACCTTTTCCCCCGCAGAACACAATTTCTTCTAAGGGTCAACTCGCTCCAGACGTGAGGGACAGCCAAGCCTCTTCCCCCTTTTTTGGCTTCTGATGAGTTCAGTCCAGTCCTCAAAGGCCAGCTTTTTTTCTGAGAGCAAAGTCACTCTCTTTTCTATACAGGTCTCCCAYTGAAGAAATAGTCCTTTTGAGAACAGCTTATTTTCTCCATGTCCGAGCACCACAGCAACAGCACAGCACCTRTCTCCTTCCTACTGTGATCTTACTGTGATCCATTTTTTTCTTATATCTCCTGCCCTCCTCCTCTGTCCTCCCCCAGTGCATGATACTAAAACTAAAAACTAACAACCTAAAAACTAAACAGCGGTCGCACTCTATCTTGTTTTGAATTCTTCTTAAGTATAAGACAATACGTCATCACAGAGGTGTAACTAGCATGTGCATTGGCCCAGGCCTAATGGGCAGCCTGTCCATCAACCTCAGAGCCATAATGGATTGGCTCTAAAACACAGRGGGTAGGGCTCCTTTTGCTGGAGAAGAAGGAGAAAGCTTCTAGAACTTCTCGCAGGAGCCATCTGTGTGGTTTCCTGGTCCCATCCCCCCATCACCAAATAACCGGACCGAGCAAAGCCAGGACAAGTTAAGGGGAGTTGTAGCTTCAACAGCTGTGAATASCAGAGGAGAATTACCAGTCTTCCAAAAGCAGAACCTAATTTAACAATGTAGTAGCATGGCATTTCTCAAATSATCTCAGTAGATGATCCTTCATGTTTTGGTGCTCAAGATGTGAGTTAGCATCCACAAACTCTGGCCTTGCTGGCAGACACTGCAGCCAGCTTCCTCGGGGCCACACAAATTTTGGTAACAGTAGCCTTTTTGTCTCTCTCAAAGAGGAGATTTCCTTACACTTGTACCCTACCAAACCCCTTTCCTGAAAGGTGAGGATGTGCCATGAGGCAGCCAGAGGTGCAGTGAGCAGTGGCACTCAAGAACYAGTACATGCATCAAAGAAACAAGGGCCAGAGTTAAAATACATGCAGTCATAAAGAAAGCAATAATTTTTCGGGGTTTTTTTGCCTGGAATATTTATTTTGGTTGGAAAGGGCTGATTTGTTGCAAGTGAAACACTTGCATTTTGAAAGTYAAAAGTTGAGAGTTAAAACAGCGAGACTCTCAGGTTAAAATTTTCACCTGCACTGCCKACAAAACATCACAAGAGAGGCTGTGCAGTTTCACACATGAAAGAATTATTTCATAAGGTGATAGAAAAGCACAAGTGGATTTGAAGGCATGGCTTTTGAAATTGTTGCTGGCAAGACAACAAATCCTCTTGAAAGAACATTTTCAGTAGTTAAGGGGGGAACCAAGGCTTTTACTCTTTCCTTAGCCTCATAATTTAAGTTAGTAGACTTCTGATGAGTCTCTGGCTTCAGCCACGTGCCAGCGATGAGGAAGATCTGCCCTCACTCAGAGGTTCTTTTCTCATCCTTTGGCTTTCCAACAGAGCTGTCACTTCCAAGAAGTGCCACCTGCTGTTTGATGTCSCTGCAGCACCTTGTCACCTCCYCCTGCCAGGTCTCCCAAGGCACCTCTGGCCAGCAGGGAATGACACGGTGCTGCCATTGCCTATTAAACCAATTGAGGAAGATGTTAAAGAAATAAAGTGTTTAAAATATTCATTAGTTTTTAGAAGCACATATGTCTTCTTAATTAGCTTTYTCACTGGATCAAATTAACAAGGTTTTAATGACAGTAAGTGATACATTCATTAATTTAGGAAATGATTCATTTTCTCTGRCTTTTTAAATTCCCTTCTAATAAAATAAATTCTGGCATGAGTTTTTCAATTAGGCATGATGTCTTTATTTCACGCAATGTCATAGTGCAGCTTGAACACCAGGATAGGGKGAGTACAAGCAAAAAAGTGATTAATTCCAAATAATTGTGTGATCTCTGCAGTCAAGTTTTATTTTACAGAAAAATTTGTTTGTTCAGTTTTGGCTAATGATTTATCAGCAAATTTAGTGTACTTACAGCTCTTCCATACCAACCTAAAATATTCTTAAGTGTCACTTGATTAATATAATTTCTTGGACATTTTCACATATGCACAACTTCAGCACTATGCAAAGAAAAAAAGAAAGGAAAAAGAAGCMTTAAYCATAATAAAGAGCAAYTATTTCATCATTRMCTGGCTGGACCAGCTTCCTGTCCAAATCAGTCAAACTGCTCACATTAGTACCAGGCTGGAGCTTAGTAAAATTTATMATGATTATGCATCTTATCAGTATTTATGCAGAAACATGCAAGAAGGTCAGGCTAGCACTCTTCCAGTAGTTTGAAAAACACAAGACTTTCTGTTTTGAAATCTACAATCTAAGAAATTGCATTAAACAGTCTGGTCTGTGAGGTGTAGGAACTGCAGGAGTCCAGAGAGTTTTATTTTAAGGAATACAGATTTTCTTTTTTCATCAGATCACATGAAGAAAAGAAAAAAAAGGGTGTAGTGTTATAGTATTAACATGAAAAAATATAGCCCACCCTATATATTAAGGTTGCTCTGGTTACCCAGAAAATTCCTGCTGGTAAAAGATGCTCTCTCTTTCAAATGCTTCRATCAGCCTTTAAACAAATTATGAAATCTTAGCCATAAGTCTTGGCTCTAGAAATTTTACARTGCTTCCCAGATGGGTCTTGAGGTAACATCAATCATCTTTCCAGTCTTGAGAAGCACTTTAAAGTTAAAAAATCTCTAATGATTTATTACTGAGATGTTATAACTACTTCCAGCTCTCAGTGACGATTTCAAGTCTCATCAGACAGATGTAGCCATGTGACACTTTTCCCAAGTACCTGTGGCTTTGCTTTTTGACAGATGAACAAACTCCTGCACCCCGACCGCACAAAGCTGCGCAGAGGCTGCTTTATAGGAAAACACTGGCATGGAAATGGGGGAGATCCTTTCAGCACAAGAAACTTTAAACCTGTCAGATCTTCATGGCTGTCAGACTCTTCGTTAGCACTGTCACAACAACCCTCAGTACTGTGCCCTATAGTGGTTTTAAATGCATCTTCTGGAAAGCAGGCGTATTTAATATACTCCCTCATATGACAGTGACCATTTGAGATTCYTGAGATAATGATTGCTCCTGTTCAAGAGAAAGAAGAAGAAAAAAATCCTCAGAAACAAAGCAATCTCTAAAATTACGTAGGGCAATTTCGTGCCATGGAAGTGAAAGAAATTTGTGCTTTGCAAACTGCAAAAATCTGACTTGGAGTGAATTTTTTTAACACATTTTTCAGCCCATGGCGAAATGTGAGGCCTTGTGAGTAGAAACATAGTGTTTATGCAGCTTGTTAGAAGCCATATGATACACATTTTAGTTACAGGTCAAGTTTTTAACAGCCTGTTCTTCAATACACTTGGAGCAGTGTAAATCAGGAGCAGCTTTACTGTGCTGGTAAAGCTAAGACCAGCAACATGAATCCAGAAAAAGACTGGCAATGTAATGGTGGCATATCAAGGCAACTGAAAACAGTAATAATGCTACAAAGCATTTGTTTTCTGAGCTATTAGGACTGGATACACTTGCATTTAGTTATTAAAAAATTCTCCCTGCTCCTTCAAGAAAAAGTGTTCTTTTTAGATATTTGATTAGGTTGCATCTTAGTTGCAAGACTCTGTAATATCTCTACAGCAAGCAGTGTACTGGAGAGCCTCTATTTTTCTGGAAAAGGCACTGCAAATCTGCTGAAAAATGAAACAGTTTCATACTTGTTAATAAACCTCCTACTCTGCTCCAAAGCATCAGGATGAGATTTTTTTTTTGCTGAATTAGAAGTGTGTTGCACTCTTTAATTCATAGCTTTGCAATAGTGTGTGGTGTGAGACACACAACTGCATTTGCTAAACCCATCTAGTTTAGTATAATTAAAATTTTATAACAGTGCCACGATAAAACTCTCTACGTTCATAATTTTATCTATCCCAGTTTTCCCTGWGATCTACTCTTTTCCAGTTGAGCAGCAGTATCTGGAAATTATGTTGTCATATGGCAAATTTAAGGAGATCTGCAAAGGAAGGACCAATGTACTCATAAGGCGCTTGATTCAATTCTTCTTAATATCCAGAAGCCACAAAAAATTAAATTTTTTAGGGCTTCTGTCCTGGAAAATCCAGACTATTTTTTTTTCTAAATTAAATTGGACCCAGCAAAAGGAAGAAAATTTCCCTGTAAAGATGAGACAAATATGAAATAACATTAGAAATGACCTGCTAAATACTTTATGAAGTCTAATTTSATGATGCATCTGCTGCTTAACTAAAACTGCATTGCATTGCAAAGCGATGGYGACTTAATCTGATAATTTTCCTGGTGTCATTCTCTACAAAAGACTTCATCCTTGGGGAGGTATGTGTTGGTCTTTAAAATAAAAGAATCTGCAAGATTCCAAGAAAATCCTTCTCCCATATGTAGGGTAAAGAGGGAGACTGGTGTAACAGTGGCAACTGGGAGGAAAGAGGAGTGACTTTTTCAAGGTGTCATTGTCAGAAGCTCAGAAATGCCAGGTGAGAAAAGYTCCCATCCCTTCCAGTCAATTGGGTTCTTTTCAAAAGCAAGATAAAATCCAGCAGAGAGTGGGAAAGAACAACAGGGAAGCATCTTTCTCTGGCATGAAAAAAGGAGAAAGATTTTCAAATAGTGTGCAGAGAGAGGCTGATCCAAGGCATCCTTTGCTGGCTGTGGAAATGGGTTGAAGAACCAGCCCAGGAGGAGGCAATTATGTCTGCAAGACTTCTGAACTGAAGTAATTTTCTGTTTTGACTTTCATGGCCAATTTGGTAATAAGTAGACCAGGAGAATTTAAAGCACCTGCTACAAAAGAGTAGCTCAAGGCATACCTTTGCTGCAAAACTTGTTTTCTTTCTCACACAMAGACACTTACCCACAGTTTCTTCTGTAATACAGAAATGAAATAATRCCATTTGATTCAATTATGTGTGTAATTGCATCTATTTGGAGGTTTGTACACCCTCGATAACCCAACCATGGGGTCACCATCCAAGACCCTCYGAACTTCCAGCAAGACAACAGCATTCTCCGAGCCGTGCTTGACCATGCAGCAGGGAGTCTGTGGCCGTTTTGCGGCTTAGGAGGAAAATTAACTCTATCCTAGCCACAACCAGAACAGATGTGTATTGGTATCATCAAAAATACCAAGGCTTTCTCCTCATGTATTTGAACCCGTCGACTTTGGCTAAGCCACAGGAACAAATTCTGTAGGATAAAATGTAGGGAACATCTTTCATTGCTGAGATCAGGAAGCAATATAATGTGATAACTCCAGTCATCAGCTCAACCAGTTCCACATGAATCAGGCCAAAGTCGTAAGTTGGGGTTGGCCTGGCCACACCTGCTGCTGCCAGAGGCTGTTGTGCTTTCCCTTCTCAGTGCYATCCAGATGGGCTCAGCTCTGCCCGTGCTTCCAGCCAGCTGCCTGCAAACCAGGGGCCAGAAGCCACCTAACTGCATTAGCCAGGGACAGAGACCCTCCAGCCCAGGACACGCTGTCACCAGCTGCTCCTGTCCTCTGCAGTCAGGACACGGCAGAGCAATGGGGATGGGGCACTGGGCTGAAAGCTGAAGCTCTTCTATCAGTTCCTCAAGACAAGCTCATTAATTGCTAAGGCTAAATGCACCCCACACCATTATCTTTTCATAAATATGGCTATCATGAACAGTTCAAAGTGCTCCATAGTGCATACAAGTATTTAGAYTCTGTCCTGGTTTCCTCCAAGGACAGAGTTAAATTTTCACGGCAGGGGCAGAATCTGGAGCCGTGTGAGTATGTCCAAGATGTTGTGTTTTTCCATATKATCTTATATCATGATCGGGGTGTAGGGAAAAGGGACTTTTGCTTCCCAGATCCCTTTTCCAAAGGAGTAAGCAGCAAATGGAATGGTGAGGTAACACTGCTCCCAGCCAGACGGTCTGTCCAACGTTTGTTCATTGTCCTGATCTGTGAGCAATTTTGGCCTGTAAATTATCCACTTTTTGTATATTTTTGTTATTTATATTGCTGTTGATGCTGTTTRTTTTCTTATCTCATTGCAGTTTCCAGTAAATTGCTTTTATCTCAATCTGTAACCTCTGCCTTTTATATCCCTCACAGAGATGGGAGGGGAACAACTGTGGGAGGGGCACTAAATTAGGGAGTGCTGACCATAAATGACAGATTCTTTCCAATAAAATGTATTCGGTGTCTGTGCATCTACCAGGGGACAATGCTTGGCTTTGGTCAGTTTTAATGCATAGGTAGATTTCTGCCTATGCACCATCAAGGATTTTAAGGATTTAAAAACACTTATTCCATAATTTTAAGATGAATCACTTTGTCTAAATTTTTTACAATTAATCATCATGACAGCATAGAACAGTCATATCAGATATTGACTTCTCAGTAAAATATTTCATAAAGTTGTCAAAGTTGTTATTATGTGAAACATTACACTTCATTAAATACAAATWATGCAGTCACCTGAAGATAAATATCTTAGCATAAACACAGTAGAATAAATTTAATGACAAACAAATGCTGAGAATAAAATTGCCTACTTTTTGCACTGATTGGTTATATCTAGCAAAACAATTATCATATTGATTTTTTTGAAAGCAAAGTCCCTTTCACTTRGAAACTCATTACAGAGCAAATACCTTAATTTTTCAAATAATTATTTGAAGTGCTTTTATTATTYTTTCAAAATGCGTGAATGTTGCAATAGAAGAACACCCGTCTGAGGAGAAACCAGACAAAATTAGCCCCTGCCTCAAGTAACGCTTATCTTAAGGAGAAAAGCAGTCTGCATCTGCTATGGGTATTTGCACTGGCAGAGCAGTGASCTCTATGAGACACTTTTTGTGGTCAGTAGCAGTCACATTTTAGAGGCACATCTTACTTTCCCTTGACTTTGTCTGGTTTCAGTTTCTGGTCCCTGTGGAGTTCACCTGAGCAGCTCCCACGAGCCCATCACTGCTTTGTCCCGGTGCAGATCAGCTCTGAGTGGATGCCAAGGGACCAAACCTGGCTCTGCAGGAAGGCAGCCCGAGCCAGCCCACAGCTGCAAAGGCTCATCYCATTCCTCCATGTCTCTGGGGAATCCCACTCGCCCATTATTTCAGACAGCAGCAGGCAGACTAAGTTTTCCTGCTTTTAACCATTCCTGCTCTTTCCTGCTCATTAACCATTCGCCTTCTTTCAGTCTTTCTGAATTTTCGATGTTATTCCTTAACTCAATTATTCCTTTACTTGGTAATCCTCTGTTTTATACATTTGCAGATTAATCTTGTCTCTTCTGGCTATTTGTCTAGTAGTTTGCAATGGAGTTTCAAGGTCAGCTGGCTTTCCATCATAAAGCTGCAGCATTTCCAAGTTTCCTATTTCCTAGGATGCTATGCAACAGCCTGTAAAAATGCCCTGCCTGATCTCATATCTATTTGTGTCACTATATAAAAAGTACCAAAAAAATATATTCAGTTACTCAGTGTTTTTTTTCCAACAGCTTTAGACTTGGTTGGTGTCCTAACCTTTGCTCAGACAATACTAGTTGTCCAAAGACCACTGAAAYGAGGATACAATACCATATTCTTACTAAAATTACTCCTCATTACTCCAAGAATTAGAACTATTTCTGCATCATCACAGAAAATGTTACTTCCATTATCTGAACTCTTCCACAAYAGAGAACAGGAATATGTAATAAACAAGTCTCCTCTTGGCAGATTAAATTTAAGAACTCAAACAATTGTATCTGAGGTGCTCCAGTATCATCATCAGACAATTCCAATAACTGGAATTCCTTCTGGTCTTCCTAGATTTCTTCCCTTTTGCTTTTGACTTCCAAAAAATGCTCTGTTTTTTTTCTGACTATTTCTTATTTTTTGCTTTATGATCTTCAACCATACTTACAGAGAAACCTTTTTTTTTTTTTTTATATATAATTTCTGGATTGTGGGATTGGCATCTTGTAAAATGCATTTGAACAGCAGCTGATTGTTATTTTCACTTTTCTGTTCAAATCCTCTCTCCACCTGAATTTGCTGACGTCTGTTTTTGACTTTTTGGAAACCATTCCTTGTAAACCACCAAGTACAACTGTTCTTTGGGATGTTCATTGCACAGATCATATTAATATAATGCACATATATAGTAGACACCATCTAATTATGCACCTGGAATTTTCTTCATAACTTTGTCCTAAGAGTATTCAAGTCCATTTGCTACAGAAACGYAGACTGAAGCCTTTGACTTCACCAGCTGATCATTTCCTTGCTGGGACTAAAGTTAAACTGCTTCATTTCCTAGCTAGGAAATTTGGTAAAAATAGAGTGAGCAATGCTGGTGCCTAGTRGTGAAGAATGAAATAGAGCCACAGAATCATAGAATTGTTAAGGCTGGAAAATATCTCTGGGGTCACTGTGTCCAACCATCAACCCAAAACCTGCCAAGTACACCACTAAACCATGCAACACTTTTATCTGGCAGGGGACAAAGAAGGTAGTTGATAAATAAATCAGGGCAAAGGCTGTTACCATCAAAATCTTTCTTTTTTTCTCTCTGTGTGTTTGCATGTGTGTGTAYGTTGGGAAAAAAATGGAAAATCTCAGTTGGAGGAAAATGTAGGTGGAAATAGGCAAGGATACAAAAATGTCTGACTGTCGAACAGTGGGGTTTGAGAAAAGGTCAAAGACTGTTGTCATGAAATGAAAATGTCTCTCCTCATGAGGAAAACTGGTGACAAACAGATGAATTGCAAAATCAGTGACAAATAGATATATGGCTTGTAGCAAGAGAAAGTGCTTGGGAATGGAGAAAAAAAAAGAAAGAAAAAAAGAAGAAATTTTGCCACAGAATGTTGGATTTTACTCGAAAATGGAAACATTTTTGAAAAGTCAGTTTTTACCTGTTCAAGYCTCACATTGACAAGGACACTGCCACCCAACTTCTTTGGAACAACAACAAAATAGGATCCATGAGCCCACAAATKTCTAATCTTGTTATTGCCAAGAGATCACAAGGCTTTCTTTTTTGATTAATAACCTTGTAACTTTATTGTAGCTCACACTATGTGGGTCAGCATCTCTCTTCTATCGAGAGCTGAGTCAGGTACAAAATRCAACATTAAGAAGTTCGTGCTGCAGTAATATATTACACCAGATTCTTTCAGGAATAGCCGTGATTTCTGCTCTTGACATAAACACCTTTGTTTAATTAAAAAATCATTAAGATTTAGCAAGTCCAAATTATCAAACTGATGTGATTAAGTGGTTAATGGCTAAATCATGTAAGTAATTTATATAAATATGTATAAGACAAATTTTTTTGAAAGAAACAGTTGCCTACTGAAATAAGAGTATGCAGCTATAGTTCTTAGATGAGAGATGTATTCATTAATATGGATTTTGGTGTGCTTATATAGTGTGCAAATACCTTTAAAATACGTTATTCAATAGAGTTTCAATTTTTTGCTTAAAATATTTTATTCTATAGAGTTGCCATTTTTGTTTACATCTACTTTCAATAGACTTAGGACAACAGAAAAATAACACAGACAATTGAAACATTTGCTCATAAAATATCACATAAATTCTAAGGAAGAAAAAGTCATGACAGCGACTCTCTCAGTTCCTGCTCCAATGACACCATAATTCTYTCATCATCATTCCTTTTGAGACACTTCGGACAGGTTTTGGTTCTGCTTCAGGCCCGGGCTGGGTCCATGAGCGATCAGACAGCACCATCTGCTGGACTTCTTTTCCTGCCTATGACTTCCGATTGCCTTTTTTCTGAAATAATTTGACAACCAGGTGAAAGCAGAGCAGAATCAGCTGTGTAAGACCAAGGATTCTCATGGGCTCTAATCTGCTTCCCCTGTGTCTCTTGGACAGCAACTTCTTTGCCTCAATTAAAATGTTTAAGATTTATTAACTAAATGCTAATTTTTGTTCAGTTTCACAGTATTATTTCTAAATAATTAAGGTATCCTAAAATAATRGGATTTGCCCTGCTTTCCACAAAGATGCATAATCATACCCAGTGCTGTTTAAAAGTTCATTGCTATTACAGATGGGGGGGGGAAATCAGATATTTTCTTCTATAGGTTACCAGATATTGCACCTCAAGGCTAACCACACATAGGAATTAAATAAAAAATTAGGAGAGAACTTTCCAGCAGGGCATGCATATGTTTTGTAACATGTGAGACTAATCCCAGCCATAAACCTTTTCCCACCATCTCTGTGTTACGAAAGTGGCACCAGCTTTCATCTGCCACAGGAAATCCTTTCTGTAATCTTGGCACCAGATGTCACCAGCTGCATAATTAAAAATTGCAACTGTGTGGAAAGAAACCAYTCTTCTGCTGGGAACTCCACACATATTTATGAAGAGCCTGGCCTCTACTGAACGTGGTTTTGCTGCTCACAAAGGAATATGTTTAGTGTGCACCTTCTCCCTCTACAGACACTTTAATCTTTCATCGATGTTAAGGAGAATAGACCTGATGTAGTTTAGAAGGGAATARGACAGGATACATGGTGACATATTGCAAAAGGGGTTAAAAATACTAAAGCAGTAACAGATACTATCTGTTGTATCAATGAGATGGATCTAAGAGTGTTTCTATTTGAGGTACTATGCAAATCGACAAGGAAGATTTTTTTCCATAAACACACATTTCTAAGGGCTTGATTACTCACGAGAGTTTTACTTTAAGATGAAATAAGCTCAAATAAACCAGAAGTTATTTAATGTCCTGCTGTTCCTTATTCCTACATCTACATCAACCTCTCTTTCTGCTGGCAAAAGCAATTATGAGGCCAAACTGGCCTGGGGATCTTATTGCTTTCTGCTGCTGTTGGATTGTTTTCAACTTGGATTAAGTCCTCAGTTCAGTTTCCCGCACAGCCAACACAAACTTGTGCTCTCACAAGGGAGATTGCAGAGACAGGACAAGCAAATCTCTGCACATGGATAGGGTGCTGGGAACACACAAGTCAACATGAGAAATTTGGACAGGATGAYGTATATCAGCAATGGTGGCAACAGAGCATCTCCCTCTCCCTGGGCCCTCCCAGTCTCCTTTATCAGTTACACCATAAAACCCCAAATCTGTTCCAGGAATTAAAGTTTAAAGCTCTTACTTCAAAATGTTACTTCTAGTACAAGATGTGTATTTTAACTAATCATACGCTTGAAGAAAAAGCAACTCTATTCAAACCTTTAGCCTTCACAAAAATGATATAAACAATTTCAGTCACCAATTGCTGCCAGAAATGCTTGATGTATTCCAGCCTTCTTAAGAAAGAGTGAAATATTCTGGAAAAATAAAATAGAAAAATTCTAAAGACAGGTTTTCAYACATAACATTTCTAAAAATATTGCTGGTAACAAATCCTCTTCCCTCAGTCAAATTTGCTGGGTTACTGTAAAAAATAAGGCCACGTCACACTTGGATTCAAACTACAAGTATATATCAGTAATGTGCTCACATCTAAAAGCAAAACTGAACAGCAAATGTGATAATGGAACATTAAGGATTAGGGATGGACATGATTTATGAGGATTACTAGACATGTTTCTAGGTGAGGTTGCCAAAAGAAACCCTGGAACATATTCTGGACTTCAAGAAGGCTGAAAGAAGGTCATATAAAAAAAGAGATGGTAGATTCAGAAAAAAAGATACTGTCAGGATTTAGTTCCTGAAAAATGTTTTGAATGGTCTCACACCTTCCAAGATTATGCACCTTTTTTTTCGATTTACAGCATATGTTCTAGGATATGGAGGCATCCTAAGGTCCTCATAGTGCAGCTCCCCAGGTGCAAGAAGGTGCTTGGGGACTAAAGAGGAACAGCAATCACCTGTACAATCTGAAGGTTGAGGGAAGAGAAGTTGGACTGAGGAAGTTGTTCAGAAAATGCTCTCCTTTCAGATTCATTAACTTGATTTCTTGCTTCTGCTTTAGAGCTTTAGAGCTCTCATCCTCAGACTCGAGGTTCTCACAAAGTGAAAAGCCTGGTTTGGGTCCAGACCCTCTGCCACCTCTGGCAGCTACTACACAAACGAGGGAAGTCCATGAGAATATACAATGAAAAGATTGAAGAGATGGAAAAAAAATGTAGAATATAATGAAATACATTAATAATATATAATAAAAGTATATCATGAAAYACATCAATAAATAGAAAGAATAATTATTAACCCCAGAGTAGCCATGCACTTTTTGGAGATGAGGTTTTTTTTCTGTATAGATTTGGAGTCCATGCGTTTTTTTGTAGTTTCAGACTCATGCTTATTAGTAACAAATTTTTGTAGGTATCTCTGGGTAATGGCAACATCCTTTGTACACCCAAAGACAAGAAGAGTGGGAGGTCCTAAGTACTGCCCTCCTAGAGTGTTTTCAAGGGGTTGAGATGTTATGATAAAAAAGACCACACTGACCCAGTTAAAGGAAGGGGGGCATGTGGTGGATTGTATCCAGAAAACAGGAAAAAAAAATTTTTCCATAAAGTTATTACAAAATTATGATGTACTGTTACTAWTTGAGAGTCCTCACACAATCAGTAACAGATACCAGAGACTTATGTGGTGGCAGAAGTCAGAAATCAAGAAATGACAGGCTTAATATTAACACAGCCAGTTTTGAAGACTTCTGAATGGAGATCAGTGCAGAACAGACTGCTGTCATTTTGTGCTGTAAATAAAACTAAAATTGGGATTTTTATCTGAACAAAAATATGAAAAGTGTTGTCTTGACAACCTTCATTCTGTTTAAAACTGACTACTTCTCTTTTGGTAACTAGATGCATAAGAACATTTTAAAACCAATGAAAGGTTCTCTTCCAATAGTTTGTACCAGTTAAGTCAAAGTGCAATTAAATCAAATTTTAATCATGTTTATTGTAACTGTTATTTGTGAATTGGGTCTAATATACCCATTTTCATTTATTTCCATCCATCCAGCAGTGCAGTGCAGTTTACTATTATAAATGCTTTATAACTATAAATTACTAAGAAAATGTTCCTGGATGTGACACCTTAAGCTTCTCATCATAACTACCAAGTGCTTTATATATGACATGTAACTATGGTGATAGCAACACGAAGAAATTTTTAAAACCTTGGTTGATACAAGAAACAGGAATAAGCCAAGCATAATGCAAAATTAGGATGCTTTAAAAAATACCTGTTATTTTCCCTGTTATGCTTCTCTTTCATGTTTCTATTGTATTTATAATTTAATTGATGTTCCACTACCTTGCGTTTTGTCTTTGGTTTCCAAATCAGACAAACCTCTTACGAAACCAATGTTGTTTTTAACGCCACCAGTGAATTTATTAGCAGGTTCTCTATGGAAGGAGCATGGTTAAATTAGAGATGAATTTGGCTCACTATACAGGAATAGTTATCAGCACTCTGCAGTTGCCTATTCATTATGACCTGATGCAAACCCCAGAAGCCAACTAAGACTGCAGTCATTATCAGTGGATTTAGAGTTGATTGTCAATGAAGCTAAATAAAATCCAAAGCAAATTAACAAATAGATCATCTCATCTATAATCCCTGAAATTATAATAGCCAGATCTGACTGTCTGATTTAAATCAGCTTTTAATAGAAAACTTTACCTGGGAAACTTGTATATTGTGCAGTGTTTTTCACACAGCAAATATGCAAGAATATGATTGGAAACCTGAGATTAGCTCAGAACACTGAGATTAACTCAGTTGGCCATAGCATGGTGCCAATAACACCAAGCTTGTGGGTTCAATCCCCATGTAGGCCATTTATTTAAGAGTTGGACTCAATGATCCTTGTGGTTCCCTTCCAACTCAGAATATTCTGTGCCCGATGTGAGCCTGCAAGAAAAAAAAAATTAAAGCTATAGCTCTTGGGAAATGTGAAGAGTAAGAAATATATCCCACTAAATCTCATGATATAATAGCTGGTGTCAGGTCTCTGAGATGTGTTAATTAGTTTTAACGATGGTTGTCAAAGGTGATGATAAAAAACAATATAACATAACATTGTTACATGACAGTARCATCAAAGACTTAAATTGTATGAGGCCAATATCCACAGCAGATAAGAAGAATGAGAAAGGTTGGGATTAATTTGCCCAGTAACTCATGTAATGAAACAAGCTCCTTCTATTCAAACTTTTCTAAACACATCACTGGAGATAAAGTGGCCATTCTCAAAGGGTGACTTGCCCTCCAGGCAATGAGGTATCATGGAGACCAGAATCACCTGCAGAGCACATGGACCCATGGAGGGTTTGAAAATCAACAATTTTCAGAACAAAAACCGTAATTACTACATGTTATAGAACATGAGAGAGATGTACAGTATGAAAAGGCTTGTTAAAGATGAGAGTATAATGCCAGGATTGAATTTTGGAAGTTCCTGAATGTCCACTCCCTTTTCACCCTATTTTGCTGATCTTCTGCCTTATTTAGTTCATGATTTTTGTTCTCTTAATGCTTTCAACTTTAGAACAAAATTACACTGAGRTCTGACTGATCTCACACAATAAAATACAAGTGTATCTCTATTTCCTTTCACAGTTYTCATTAAAAAAGTGAGAGAGGTGTCTCACACGCAAGATTTAGGTTTTGTTCCTGAGGGTACTCCAATCAAAGCACAGAACTCAGTTTGAACCTTGCTGGTGAAAGCTTTGCTTGGGATCATTCATTCTCAAAATGAAAGAGAACTTACTCCAAAYAGGAGGCTGTATCCATCCTGGCCATGAGAGCACTTTACATCAAGGAGTTMGTGACCCACACTAACTTAGTTAACCTGAGCTGGCAGCTGAAGTGCTGCACACCCAGCAGGGCCCTAAGGCTGTGCTGTGCTGAGCCACATTCCTTGGCTGCAGGACAATTTTGGCCACCTCATGGCAGCTCTGGAGCCCGTGGGCAGCACCCATTCAGCACCAGCAGTTACATCACCTGCACRGCCTTGCCTCTATCTAAAAGTACAGGTAGCAATGCTCACCTGAATATCCTTCATGTGCTGCTTTCCTCGTACAWATGGAAAGAAGGGGCCTCTGTCTGTGGAGGGGATATGGAGTGCCATGGGAATGTCCATTTGGGGTYTCTCTGATGCTGCAAGAATGCTGTGTGCTCAGCACCTGAAGSGAATTTGCTCACCATCTATTATCCTTTTTTATGATGTCCTATTAAAGAGCTATTTTATTAAGCCATTTGTTATCAGTGATTTCTTCAGAAAGAGCACTTCTTCATCTCTCTCACCTCATGAACTCTGCTGCTGGTGAAGAATAGATTTAAATATGAGTTTACATTGATTTAAGTAAAATTATAGATTAATATATAACTTGTTTCAACTTTTGCCAGGAATTCATTAACTCAAAGTTTTCCTCTAAATCTAGCACTTCAGTGCACCTTTCACTACCCATTTTTTTTTAGAAAGGTACACCCAGCCACCTTTATAAAAAGGTGGTGCTTAAAAAATAGGAAGCACAAAATACCCTTATCGAAAATCCTTGGGGCACATACATCAACCTGGAAACTGCAGCTCAATAATCTTTTGAAGCCATAGCAGAGCTTCATGCAGCCATCTGAAGCARCTTCACGAGTTTAGAAAGACCCCTCAAGCCCTTCATGCTTGGTTTGCTCCTCCAATCATAACAAAGTTCTTCCAATTACAAACTTCTTCAAAGACAACCTAGCCTAGAGGTAACAGCAAAGCACTGAGTAATTAAAAAACAAAACTTGAGAAACAAAAGTTTTAATTTAAGGAGAGGGTGGAAGCCCATGTTTCCCTCTGCCAGTGTGCCCGGCAGCAGGGCATGCCTTTAGTAGGACAGAACCTTCACTTTAAAAATGTGCCATCAGGTCTATTAGGGAAAGCATCAATAATTAAAGTTAATGCCTGGAAACTGGCATCAGCTACGGGCATGATGACTCAAGCTTTTGGAGATCCATTCATTACATTCAACTACAAAAGCTAGAAGTTATAAAAAATGCATGAATAAATTCTTTAAGTATTAACACGCTACTTCTTTAAATGTTTGCTCTGACCCAGGTGGCGCTGCTCTGACTTTTTCTGCTGCTTCTTTTCACTTAAATGACCTTAGATTGTTGTAGCTGTCTCTCAGGATTAAACAAATTACTCTCTTAAAAATGTATTATTGAAGGATTCTACTTAGTAAGAAATAGAAAATGYTTTCTGCCATCCTCTCCTCCAACTCATTATAAAATGTTAGATTTCACAGCAAAGTTTATAATCTTCAATTTAAGTCTTTTGAGCTAGATAATGCCATTTGCTAAATTCCCTTCTGGGTTTGGCAAAATTAAGTAAAAAGAACTAAAAGCTCAGGAAGAGATCCTTGTTTTGTGTTTCTAAACCTCACCAAGGRAAAGCAGTAGACACAGTGTCGCAGCATAACTTTTGGTCCGAGGTGGTAGCACTCAAGTGTCTTCCACATTAAATCAACAGCAATAACAAATAAAAACAACTTTATGGAAGTTTGGGCATTTCTGATGTGGTAGTGATGCCTAAAGATATTTGCTTTTTATACATCTGTAGTTTTATACTTTTGTCTTTTGATATGAGGTGACAGTAGAGTGAAAACATTATGTTTTGTAATTTTTGGGTTTAAGTTTCTAGATTATATTCATTTCTTTCTTTGCTTAAGTTTGCTTTTRGGGTGGTATTTCAATATTCTTGCCTGGTGGGTTCAGTTTGGTGGTTTTCTCTTCCGTGGTAGGAAGTTTCTAAACTCACAGATTCACAGAGTGTCAGGAATAATTTTCCACTTCCCTCTGCACTTGAACTTTTCAGAGCAAGAGGAATCAGTAGCAATTTGCAGATGAAAAGTGAGACAGAGGACTCAAAGAAAGAGAATCTGAACCTTTCTGTTTCTGGCTCTGCAGCTAAACATTTAGAAATTACAAGCTACCAATCATTCTTTCTCAAAAAGGTAATCTAAAAAGAACCCAAAATTCCAAAGAGATTACTTAGCATCTTGGGAAAAGTAATTTCAGCTGTATTATATTACTTTATCCAAGATAGAAAGAGAAATCAGGCCATTACAGGAAACAGATGTCTTGATTAGAAGGCATATAGTGAMAATTTCACTCTTTAAAATAATCACCATATTTAAACACGGCTACCAAGTTTCAAAAGAAGCAGTCCTTCAGCTCCCACAGCTCTGTTTGTTCTAGATTTTATGGACCACCTATGTCTTGCACACCTCAAGTGCAGACTTGACTATTATTGGCCATTATCCCACCAACTCGATGTTACGRCATCTTTTTGTTATCACATTGCACACCCATGGATCAATCACTGCTGAAATAGTGCAGTAACCACCTTTTTTCAAGTATGCATACAATAGGTTCATTTTTAAATCCTATTKGCATCCTACACTGCAAAATTATGGGGTTAAATCCTGTGATAATTTGAGAAAGTGCTTCAGTGAAGCACTGAACTCTTGGTTCCCACAAGTGTTAATAATGGCTGAACAACACAGTGCATATCCCTATCTCACAGTCAGTCCAAAAAGCGGCACAGGGGGAATTCCTTCTCCTCAAAACAGACAGTTGAGARTATAACCAAAAGGCTTCCTATAATGATTTAACAATTCACTTCTGGTAACAGTAGCAAGGATCTCTTGTCAGAATTAATGTTGACAAAGGCAAGTGTAGTAAAGTGCTCTCTAATACAAAGGCCCTTGATGAAAACACATTAGCTCAGCATTGTCAGCAACTGGGGAACTGCACAAAGAGGRGTTGTGTCCAGAAAAGTGGCTCTGTAGGAATGACACCTTCATATCACACAACGCTGATCTCACATGCTGGTGTAAGCTACTCATCACATCTTACCTCTTTTTGGTAAAATACAAAGACACCATGGCTGTYTATTGTTAGTACCACAGAATGAATCCAGTTACAAAAGAACAGAAAGGATTCTTTTTTGAGTAAACCTGTTCACATTTTAAAATAACTTCCAGACATATATTTAAACCAAAAAAGTAACCTTATGTGCAGTGCAGATTTCCATGTAAACTTTCAAGACTAACAATAAAWCACAACAGAAGCAAAAGTAAATGTTGATGTTCGCTATCTTAATAAAGTTGTTGAGTATTAATGGAAAATTTCTTGCTCCCCTTTTTCATTTGATGATTATAGGTATGACATGACAAATAATTTCATCACACTCCCCTTACAGAATGCTTCAACACGTTGGCAGTTTTATTTAGTCAGTGGAGGAAAAACAATGAGAGGGTTAGGAAAATTTTCTCCTCAAAAATTTGATTTTCTAGATCTCTGATAACAGTTTTGCAGACGCTTGTATTCCTCCTTCCCATGGATCCCAAAACAGATAAACTCTTTTCTGTGTTCCATTACCCAATTCGCCTTAAGCAGACAAATTCTGACAGAGTTTAAACTTCAATCTCTTTCTCTATGAAACAAAGAACCACAAGCCCTTCCGGATGCTATGACATCAATAATGCATAAAAATGCAGATGGACATCTACCATCTGAGTGGAAGACATCCTCTCTGTTTTAGAGGGCATTTCCCCAGCAAAATATGCATAGTGAAATTTATAAGAARAAAAGAAAAGCAGAAGAAACGTTCATTTTAAATGGCTAGACTACCACTGTCCAGCTATGRACATATTAAATACCTGTAAAGGGTACAAAAAAGTTATTGCAAGAAGTTACATTTTTCTCAAGGCCACTGGAACTTTTTAAATGTCATCATAAAGACAGTCACAAAGAAGCTAGAGGGCTTAGTTCTGGAAGATGGTCATTGTCCCTGCATGGACCACTCAAAGGACAGATGTCTTTTAGACCCAGATAGGAAATGCGTGGCTGGATGGTGGCAGATGGCGACGTGGAGGAGATGGGTTTCCCTCCTGGATATATCAAGCCAACAGCAGAGATCTGCAGACATGAAATCAGGTGTGACTCTTGGGGTGTCCTGTACAGGGCTGGGAATTGGAAATGATGATCCTGATGGGTCACTTCCAACTCAGGATATTCTGTGATTCTTTCTCCATTCCTCTCTATTTATATATGGAATAATATCATTGTTTTAACAGGGTTGGTTTTTTTTTGTTGGTTTTTTTTTGTTTTTTTTTTTGCAGCACAGGAGGTTATTGTAACACATGTACTACTTTCATAGTTTTTTTTTGAAGAACAAGAAACTAGTTTCAGATATTTTGGCTAGATTCTTTTTAAAAAAATGCACAAAGCCATAACCTACTTGAACCAATACACTTTGCTAAAACTTATACAACGTTGCTTTTGACATTTTCAGATTGAGTTACATTATTGTAGAATAGTTTGACCAYTATTCAAAGCTTGACTTATCTCTGAGAATATTAAATATTGACTTTTATTTGCTTAGCATTGACAAAAGAGTCTGATTAAAAAWACTTAACCTTTTATACCCATCTAGAACCATTATTTGATTCCATTTGATTCCATTCTGTGAAGTCTCTACTTGCCTTCCTGTGTATGTCATTAAACACAGCAAAAGCCAAAAGCACTTTTGGGCTATCACTGAAGACCACAAAGTATCCTACAGATACACTGCAGCATTCTAATACGGTCAGTAAGTCCCCCCATTTCTCCATTCTCAACAGAGATGAATCAAGTTTCTTACTTCAAAGTTCCCTACAGAGAACATAATCAATTAACTTCAGTATCTGGCACATCACGGTATAAAAACTACTGCTTTCATTAGAACRGGAATGCACTGGGTAAATAGCATTAGAAAACTACTTAGAGAGAACTCTAGCCTCAGAGACTCATCCCCTGAAAAACAACTAGGACACTTTAAAATGCCTTTGGTAAATAGTTTAGAAATACAAGAAAGAATCCTGGAGTGGGCAATAAAGCTTTTGCTTTTTTGCAGCCTCAAAAAGAAAAATAAATCTTTAGCTTTATATCTAAAATGGCTTCTTTGTTGGATCGTAGTACAAAGTCTACCCCAGTTTTCCATTTCTTCCTGTACAGATGTTCTTTCTGAAGATGCAGAACRAATATTGCTGTCCAAGGGGCTGCATTGCCATGTACTTGAGTTTTCCCATTCACTGAGACTATATTAAGGACTGTATGGCTAGCAAGACTACGTCATACCAGGGTCAGAACAGCCCACAAAATCACTGACAAATGCACCTCCCCTGTACAATTGCTGTCAAATAAAACAACACCAAAATACTTGATAAGCAACTTGCAGTTACATTTACTTCAGCTATTCTCCAACTTACCAATCACCCTTTTACATTAAACACATAAATACCAATTTTCACAGACCTAGAAAAGATAAAAGAAAATATTAATAACACCAATTTATTAATAGCTGGTGCGGTGGGTGTTGCTCAGCAATCCAGTTGGGATCCACCTGGGTGCAGAACAGAGCGGAAATATGAAGCGATTTGTTTGCAGCRAAAGCAGGTGTGTGCTTCCCTCCTCTGTCCCTGCAATGTCTTGGATCACAAATGTTTTTCCAAATCTCATATGTTAGATAACTTCCCAGGGTCAAATGTGTGATAAGTTTACTAGTCTCATACTGCTAAGACCAGATTCATACAGTCTTCATCCATACACATCACATCTGAGGCATAAACACGTTCAATTATCCTACAGGGCAAGAGAAAGAAGCACAGAGTTCTCAAGGACTTGCCAGCACATTCCTGGGGGTATCAACAGACCAGCTTTACACTGCAAGACCTGCTTTGCCCTGTATTCATGGGCTTTTGTGCACATCATAAGCCTTGAATAAGGCAACACCCTGGAAATGAAAGCAAGCTTTGAAAGGTAGCGGGAGATGGATAGGATAGGATAGGATAGGATAGGATAGGATAGGATAGGATGGATAGGATAGGATAGGATAGGATAGGATAGGATAGGATAGGATAGGATAGGATACGATACGATACGATGCGATACGATGCGATACGATACGATACGATACAATGCTATAGGAAGCCAGGAAATCTCTCTAGCACTTTGAAGCATTTTAAATTTAAATAATCATCTTTAACATTTTAAAGGGTATCCTATAGGGCACACCAGTTTCGGTGTGCAGCATAGATTTTGCTAYGGTAGACATTTATTTCTTAACTACTTTGGACACAGTTTGATGGGGCTGCAGCTTAATTTGCAAAATGTCAGAAAGATCTTTGTCAACATTTTATTTTGCAAGGTCAAGAGTCTGAGGTGTAATTAACATTTTTTGATGAAACTCTGGGTATGGTTTTATTTGAAAATACTGCCTGTTTAGAGATTGTAAAATATTTTTTCATCTAAATTTTGATAAATTACAGCTTGACAAAGTTGGAGGTATGTTTTACTAGATAAATACTGAAATGTTCTGTTCTTCGTTGGAATAATTTGTAAAAAAAGTCCATGTTTTTATGAAAAGGGCTTTTTGAAACTTAAGAAATATTAAGAAATATTTGGTAGAACAGAACACTGATTATACTGCCAATGCTGTGAACTGACAAAAAAAAAGTTCAAAAATTTGGAACTGTAATAATTAGAAAGTGATATCTAGTTTAACAGTCACCTTCATGACAAGTGAGACAGCTCATGGTGCAGCCTCTTAAAGAAGGCAATATTTGTCAATATTTGCCTAATGCTACAGACCAAGTCTCATGCTTACAGAAAAGGTTTATGTAKTCATGTAACTAAACAAAAACCTATTAACTCTAAAAAGCCTGTTTATCTTGTATCCACTAAAAAATTGGAATCTAAATTTCTTTGCTCTTTATTTTAATAGAAGAGGATTATTTTATTTACATAAGTATATTAAAACTTTGAGYGCAGAAAAAACATCTTGTCGCTCTGTGTCTTTCTTGTCCTGCTTAATTTTTAAAAAATTGTGAGAAAAAAACTTGATAACCCTATTGCGACTGTCTTTGAACTAGTTTGAAGATTTGAAAAAACCCTCCTGCATTCAGAAGTAAATCTTCCATCTTGAATATTCATTGCCCTGGTATCAAAGAACTGTTTTCATGCATCCTTAATAATCTAATTTCACCCACGCTCTCTCTCGTCACCCTCTGCAGAATGTTTCCCCCAGTAAAATAACAGCAAAGGCTCAACATAAATTGTGAATTCAATGGAAGAAATAGCCACAGTTCTCTCAAGGTACAGGCATATTTTAGTACTCTAGTATTTATGTCTAATAATATATACTGAAGGGCCAAGTTTCCCAGAGTACACACAYTGCCAGTGTTCAATACTGTCATCTGCTCTCCTTTTGTACCACAGCAAAGTCTGCCAAGTGCAGCTCCCTCGAGATTAGGAAACTGATATCAGCTAAATTAGCACTCTCATAGTCAAGGCAAGAATGACAGCTCCAAGTGAAATAGTCTAAAACATCAGAACTATCAATAATGTTGCACACTCCAAGCAAATGTGCTTTCTCTTTCTAAATTRTATTTGCATAAATACGATGGTTATGTGTATGGGGCAGCAGCATTACTGGATTAATTATTTAGCAGCAGAAGTTTATTTTCTTTACCTGCTTGCAGTCTTGCTGGCTTCTTTGCTTGGAGCAACTATTCAGTAAATACTTAAGCTTTTCAAAATCTGTGTTCTGAAACAAAAGGAATATGCAARCTTTGGGCTCTGCAAATATGTGGGTTGCATCCCACTTTCCCCACAGACACTTAACACATTTTAAATATAAAAGTTTCTACAGCAGCCATGGGAAAATATCTGAGATAAGAATTTTTGTTTTTTTCAGAAGAAGTCCTGAAATACATCTTTATCTAGAAAACAGATTTTTTACAAAATATAATAAYATACAGGTTGCAAAATACTTAATATTTTAATGCTTTCTGCTGCATAGATAAAAACTCAACCAACTGCTACAACCTTCTGAGTATCAGCTTTTACATAGTACCTAATTTCTTATCTGCTCTGTCTGCTACAGAGTCTGTGTCTGAAAAGTGTTCAGCTTTCTGGTGCATTCTTTTTTCTTACTGCTGCTTCAAGAACATAGGAAAAAGTAGAATTTGTTGTGATCTGTCCAGGCAGACCTCTACACCTGGCCACATCTGCTGTAAATGAAAGAGTCTGTAYATCAACCAGATGGGCAGAACACAACCAAATTAGGGACTGAATGTGCGAAATGAGGAACAAGGCTCCTTGAGAAGACAACCTCTGACAATCTTTTGTGTCTGACATTGCATATCACAAAAATGGGTAGAAGCTGCAAGATTTCACAGGATAAAAAGCAACATGTGAAACAACCTATCATGGAAGAAATCATATGCTTTCCAGAGATCAGTCATGTTTGCACATGTTTTAAACTGTCCAAAAAAGCAGACAATCCTAAGGACACATTGTCCAGTGAAGCCGCATGCACATGTTTCCCAAGAGATTTCTCTGAAGAGAACTAGAAATAAAGAGATTGAGATAAATAAGGCTGGCATGGTGTAAAGAGGAATTTTCTCCTATGAACCCATGAAAAAAGAGGGGAAAAAAGGCAGAAACAAGTGGCTAGTTTTCACTAAAAAAAMCCCAACRCTTACTTCAGGTCTTTCAGGARCCATTGGAACTTAAACTGTCCAATATATAGACAAGCAAACTGGGGAAAAAAAGATAGTAAATAATGAGGTAACAAAATTTATTTTGAATACAAATYTTTTCAGGTTGGCAAATCTAGTACTGATAGTGAGTGACAAACAGGTGGCATTTTGATGGGCTGCTTTGTTCAGCAGAGAGATGCTCTTCAACAATAGAACAAGAAAAGCCTTGAGGCAAATGTAGAAAGACTGATCAGAGACATAAGGAGAGTGTAAACATATTAGGGTCTTTCARTTTGCAAATTAAACAGTTAAGGGTGAGGATATGATAAAAGCTACAAAATTACAAACCATTTGAAAATAGTAACCCTTCACTTCTTCACTTCTTACAACACAAGTATGAGGAGATGTCCAAAGATATTTTCAGATAGCAGGTTTAAAAAAAAAAAAAAAAAAAAAAGGAATACTTATTTTATCTAACAAATTAACAGAATTATGGAATTCACTGCCAAAACATGCTAAGGAGACAAAAGTATAAATAATTTTAAAAATCAGTTATATAATTTCATAGATGATAGGTCTACTGATGGCTAAAAAATGGACTGAACACAATCCCAGGGTTAGAATGTCCATAAGGCATCAACTAACCACAATTTAGCCAGGTTTAGGAAAAAMCACTTGTATGGGCCAAGCCTGTATCCTTTTTGTGGATTTGGAATWTCCTCTGATATTCCACATCAGAATGAAGGCAGGATATTAAGCAGGGGAATTTTCCCTTTTGTCTTAATATGAATTTTTTATCTTCTTGGTATCAGAGCTACTCTTCCTGTGTACTCTTACTATGAAAAATACATAGACAACAAAAATATTAACCAGGTTATTTGTAAAATAATCACTGGGTTTGAGTAACAGAGCTCTTCCAACATGAAACAGCCTAAAGTGAACATAGCCCAGGGCACTGCTGGATTCCTGTCATTGTATCTAGGAAAAAAGAAATGCAGTACAAAAAGCTATYACTTGAATGAAAGAAAAATACTTCAAAACATATTTATGTATGCACTTTGTTTTGGAATGAGAACAGATAATCCAATGAGATTATTCATTTGCTTCAAGGGTAAGCAGCTGGGGAGAAGAGGAGCAAAGCAAAGCAATGAAAAAACAGTGGCACAGGTGTTGCTATGTGTACATTATTTAAAATGTACATTTATAATTTAAACCATCATAATGATCTGCAACATTCTAGCTAGAATACATTTTCACAAAAGGCAATTGTACAAAAGGCACGCATGCAAGTGCATGCAATCATTATTGCCACACACCCAATTTTCCCATGTCTTGGTTGATGTTATGGGTAAACATTTGAAAAGCCATACAAGAGAGAGCACACCCAGACCAGTCCTGCTTCATCTGGAGTCTGCTCTATCAGGGCACTCATTCTAGGGGAAACTGAAACTGGGGTGATGTGGATTCTCTGGTGTCCAGTAAGACATTAATTATGATCAAAACMTCTTCTGTGGTTAGGGATTCACAGCAGCCCTCACCAGCTTGGTCTGATGTCCAAGCAGGGAGAAGACCCCCACAGCCATAGTGCAACTCTGCTACAAAATCAACCATCCAGCAGGCAGAAGTCTTTTGGAAACAGATTTAATTAGTTCCAGAATTAATTAATTATTTAATTRGTTCAATAAAAGGGCTTGATTCTGAAACTTTTATGTTTTTATATTTGGCAGACATAATGAAAAGTCATTAAATGCTGTTGCTTAAATCATTGGGGTAGGAGGACAGATATATTTGATATTTTAATTCAGTATTGTTTCCAGAGCATTGGAAAAATCTACTAAAATATGAAAACAAAATCAAAATTCACTAAATTAAAATTCACTAAATCAAAATTCACTAAATCAAAATTCACTAAACAGTGCAACTGAATAAGGCTCCTCATCAAAACAATACAATGGGTATTTTATACTTTATAACCAATGCAAGCAAAGGGGGTTTTTTTCATGAAAACTACTTCTGCCCGTTCCAGGCTGCAAAAAACATTACATACTATGCTGGAATTAAAGATATGTTTATTGTTTTTATTCTGTTAGTTTCAGGTGAAAAAAAAAATTAAGGCAAAAGATTTGAATAATTTTGAGTCCTTACAGGTGAAGTAGCAGAAAAAATTTATTTGCATGTTTAATGCATTCTGGATATAAGTTTTGCCAGGCTTCTATATCAATCACTCACATGGCCCCAGTGTGTAAAATTCATAATATTCATGATTCAATCAAGGCTTTTTATACCATAATGTATTGGCCATTTTTTACCATTTTCATACAACATTTTGCTGTGCCACTCTGCACAGACTAATTTCAACTTCAGAGACCCCTAGTAATTCCCCTAAAATGTCATTTTCATAACAATTCAAAAAGGCCAAGTAAACCGGTGTTTAGTAAAGATTTTCCCATCAACCCAGACACTTGGCTTTCAGCACATTCTGCTTGTGGTAGAAGCTCTGTGTAGCACAGCAGTATTTCCAGTATAACCAAAATAACCCTATGCTTATTTCAGGATTTAGTGTACAAATGAGTGGAAAAGCACAGAACCTTTTCRAACTTACATTCTCCTGTAGCTGATAGGGAATACTTGAATTAACCACACACGGAAAAGCTGCAACATAAAAAAGGACTTTGCAGGTATTATYCTGAATAACTGCTTTCACCAACAAACAAAAGGAACATTGGCAACAATATTAAGRAATTGAATTTGAATAAGTTAAAACATAGCACCAAACAGGTCTTGTGCACACTAGAGGAAAAGAAAGCTACAGAACTTGACACAGTTGTTCAAGCTAATAAGGCAAATAAGTCTGCATCCTTCTATAACTTGAATATATTTAAAATAAAGACTAGAGACTGAGACAATTATTTAATGACCTTAATAATTGATATTTAATATAATYTCAAGAGATTTCAAGCTTCTTATTCAAACGATGGCCTTTTCTATAAGTATTTGCTAATTTCAATTAATATAGATGCACTCATTCAATGGAAGATAAGTAATTACAGCACAGTTAACAACTTACACGTTGACCCTAGATGAAACTAGTTGGTTGTGGTTTTTTTTAAGATATCTCTTAGCACAAAAAAAAAAAAAAAAAAAAAAAAAAAAAAAAAAAAAAAAAAAAAAAAAAATCAAAGATCTTTGTCAAAAATTTCAGAGCTGTGGCTCTAGCTCTTTGGAGTGGTTCTTGAAGGCCAAATCCCTCTGAAATTCTGTGTCTCACTGGTTGCAGCACCTCTTGCAATTGCAGTACAAAATTTGGCTAAAAGAACAATAAATCAATAAAATTAATAATAATAATACAGCAAATGCTGCAAGTGGAACAGATGTTCTTCCAGTGGACAAGACTCACGATTTTCTAACCATACAGTCCCAGATCATCCATGTGCTGTTGGCTGRCTTGTTTCAGTGCTATCAGCAGTGTCCACCCAAGGGTGGAGATCAGCCATGCTAATCCYGGTGCAAGCTCCTGGTCTGCAGTTCCAGGGATCTTTCTTTGTCTTCACCCAGTTTTTAGTAATGGAAAGCACTATGTGTATTAAACACCTGTTTACACAAGGAGAGAAAGGGAGGCTAAGTAATGCAATTACCAGAAAACCCTAACAAATATGTGCCATATTAGCTTCTGAAAAGCATTATTTAGATGGTCAAGMTCTTCCATTATTATGAGAAGGCAATGGGGAGCTGATGATGTTAAGTGCAATCCAGCTTATGAACSGAGTCTGATGCACACTTCTTCTATCACTATGCAATATTCTCCAGTTCTAACTCAAATTTCAGACAAGAAAGAAAGATGAAGCACCCTGTTGTTTTATTTTTATTATTTTTACACCAATATCTAATTTAATTTTTTTATTTTCAGTTCTGGAGTGAAGTGTAAGAACTGAATGAAGATCAAGAAAAAAATATAATGAATCCAAGTTCTCAACACCAAATGTTAAGGATTTCTCAAGCCAAAAAAAGCCGGTTTGCCCTGGACACCTACTCTGTTCTTCAAATGCCCTGCATCAAATCTTGCTCAGCTGATGCAGCCAGAGGGTCCCAAGAACATCCCCTGGGTAAGGCAAACAAAGGGTTAGAAATCTTTAAGTGCTGCAATTCAGTATGCAAGAAATGAGACTTAATGAGCACTACAGAAATTGTGGCTCTGATCAGGAGCAAACCAGATCAACAACCTACATCAAGTTGATCCTACTATGAGAAAGGTAAATGATCTACTAGTCCTGGGAGTAGTTTCATCTCTGAATAGTTTCCTCCTTGTGCAGGACTCCAACTCAACTGGACAGTGCAGAACGGCATTTGGCTTCATTTCAGCACTCCAGGAAGAGGAAGCTAGAAACTTGTTTGAAGTAGGATCACACAATCTGCAAATGCTGGGTCATTACATTTGAGTTAATTGTCCTTGTACTGAACTCTGTACKTTATAATTGACCAAAGTTCCTCTTTGACAATGGCAGCCACCTTTGAAAGCATTTCAAGATCTGTTCACCATTCCCTTACCAGCATTTCCCCATGATGAATTAAATTTAGTCTCAACATTTTTTTATTTTACTTCTTCTCTTAATGTATTTGACGTTAACCTTTTTGAGTAACTGACCGGATAAGAACTTATAAAGATCTATATAGAATAAAATATATTTTAAACCACACAACTGTCAACTATGCGCTCATGCCCAAAATACAAATTACGCAGTTGTATAGATTCCTGACTCAATAAATTTTTAAAAAATTGATTAGATATCCATCAGAAGATTATAGTGTTTTAAGAGTGCTTTGCATCACGTTGATGTATTGATTTAAAATATAAATCCACATTAATCTGAAGTAATTGACTATCTACATTAATAATAATGTTCAATTTTCATGAGGGAAGAGAATGGTTCTTGTGCCAAGACAAATGAAATTTATTACTTGTGACTACAGAGGTAGAGATGAAAATCATTATTAAAAAGTATAAAGAGGCTTTTGACAGAATATCTGTTAAAGTTGCTCTGGGTAACTCTGGAAGAAAAAAAATCCATTTATTAAAAAATTTACAAGAAAATGAGAACTTAAAAGGGCACTTTGATTGGCATCACAACCTAATTTACTTCTAATGTATTATAAAGATACTTCTTGGCTTCTTGTTCAATGTAACTGTACTATGTATTCTCCTCTGTATTTTTAAAAAACTTGCCACCAAGAGGTACTGTTTTAAACACAGCTGTCAAAATACTGAGCTAAAATTTCAAAACCTTTCAGCTGTCGGAAGATTATTGGTCATTTGTATGCTTAGAAACTCACAGGATTTAACTTTTTTCTTACTTTTTTTTTACTTTATTCCTATCTTTAAGGTTTTACCTCCACAAACAAAATTGTATGATATTAAATGGGTTATATYTGAAGAACAAATGCTGAATCTATCATGCCAGGATTTCATGCTGTTAATTAAATGTGGCCCCAATTCATAAAAGTGTTCTTCAGTGCTTTGCTGAGCAGGAATTTAAAGTCTTTTATTATTTAAGTTAATTTACTTCCGGCCCTAATTTTTAGTTCATATGTGTGTAAAATTCAAAATGTGTAAATTCTTCATAGAAGAATTGGATACTTCATACTTTTGTATTATGTTCCAAAATACACTTCCAAACTCCATCCATAAAACAGCATCTGCTTACTATTCTATGAAGAAGATGTGTGTATTTTCTATTGAAAGGAAAACATTGGATGGGACGTTGGCATGGTGTGGCACCATCTACCCCAATGACAGTCATGATTACATTTTGAAAATGATAAACCAGTATCAAGTCAATATAAACTTGAGGAATTTGAGCTTCAGTTAAATAAAATCAAGAATAAACTCTTTTACCTCCTTTCTTCCAAGAGAACACTATTGCTTTGTAAAACCAAGTAATTGCATCACACCATTAGAGACATCAGCCATATTTGGGTTTTAGTGCTCTTTACCAGAACTGATGAAATCTTGAGTCATTGTCTGAGCACCCAAATATCCTGGCATTGTTACAAGACTCTTAATGGGCTCCCCAAAAAATTCGGGAGAAAAGCAGTTCTGAAAGAACATTTTAACCTACTGATGTCTTGTACTACACGTATTTCTATGCTTTTGTTTTAAAATGTCTCAAGCTGCTGCTCAGTGAATAGCACCTCTGCCTGAAACACTGCTGTCTACTGCTTCAGAGAGTTTTCAGGACAACTTAACGATGCTCATGCTTCACTGCACAGAGATCTAYGTTTATTGGTATAGCTACAAAACCATTTGAAAAACTAGCCATAAGTAGGTACCAGATCATCTACAAATGTCAATGGGGAAAGAAATCTGAGAAAAGGAAATAATTAGTAACAACAGGGAGAAAAGGATGATCATTTAGAATTGGTTTTCTAAAGTCAGCTTTGGAAATTGCTCTGTACAGCTAGGTCACTAGCTGTAGAATGYTATTCACAATTTCTGGTTCGCAATCTAAAATTTCATCTATGATGTTAAAAATGGTCTGGAGACTCAAAGCTGTGAAAAATGTCTACAAATAATAAACTAATTGTTAACAGAGAAAGCTATCCCTGCCTGAAGCCTAAAAAGAAACAGTAGCTATTGAAAAGTAAAGCCTATTATTAATTCTAATTTTCAGACTACAGGGACTTCTTGTAGCTCTGAGAAATGTTGCATTTTCTTTCCCATTATTTCATTACATTGTCAAACAAAGAGCATTGAGAAAGATGCTTCCAGCAAACACTGTTTTGTAAGGCTTGTGAGAGAAAGATCAAATGCACGTCTTCTGGAGGGCTTCAGCATGCAGACCACAGTGAGTCCCACCTTTGGGATCAAGCCTCAAGTAATCAAGTTACATGCATATATTAATGCCCATTAGTAGATSCACAGGAGGAGAGGGACCCCTCATAAATATTGTTTTCTAAAGCTGGTGAATATATTTTTACCATGAAAGTGTGACTAAGAAACAATAAATATAAAGAGATTTATCYTTTTAGAACCTGCTACGACATCTGTGAAAGTTAATATCCTGGGTACAGCAAAGAAAAYTGTATTTGCACATGGGGAAAAATTGAAGGGGAAAGAGGGGAAAAAAGGTACAGAAGTAATTCAACAGAAAGGTCTAAGGCATTTCCCTACTTCTCCCTTTGCACACCACTCTGAGCCTGGGTTAGGAGTTGTATGGTTTTCACAACCATCTGTAATTCATCTCTCTGGACAGTTAYATATAAATCCCAGTTACCTTTGGAGGTAAATTTCTTCATGGCACTTGTAAATAGCAATGAGTTTGTTTTGTTCTGATTTATATAAACCCCTCATTCAGGGGTGTATTATCTGAGTAGAGATGGCTGGCTGGGATGTTGGTTGTCAATAAGAGTTGATCCCAGTCCATAGTTATTCTTGCTGTCTGTGTGAGTTATAGCCCAACTGTTGCCTTTCAGACTGGCAGGATTTGGATTTACTGTTACAGCGAAGGTGGATCTGAAATCTGCGATGTTGTAGCAGAGGATGGGTGAATAGATAATTGAAAGAAACAAGAGCAAAGATGAATTGCAAATTTTTTTATGTTTCCTGTTAAAACATTRCCCATTAAAGTCACCATTGCACCTTTCTACCTATATACTCAGAGAGGTTGATTAATGTAGCATTTGAGAATACAATAAAAGAATGCAGGAGAGTATTAATATATCAAACCTTAAAAGACTCTTGTGGAAACTTACAGTATGATCAAGCTCTGAAAAATGAAAATCTGATTCAAGAGAGATCAGATCTATGCACCGTCACTTCCATCACTTCCAAGATGCCACTGATGCCTCACTTGCCATCTGGGCAGTTTCTCTAGTACCAGCTGAATCTTTAACAGGGGAAAAACTGATGGAAAATTTTCCAGTGCTRAAACTATTTTTCTGAAGGAATTTTGGTGTGTACTTTTGTTATTTCAGAACTGAAAAAAATAATATTGAAGAATCTGAGATGCAACATGAGCTACGGACTGGCTGAGCCAAAATCAGCTTCCTAATGAGGACTCTGGCACTGAGTATGAGCACGGAAACCTCCAGCCATGGCACTACTAACACTGGTGGTGATGAACTGAAGCCTGGGGMATCAGCCTTGACAATTCTGCCAAARTCTGGCAGACAGAAAGGGATCATGAACTGCGAGCCACTTTGTACAGCAGTCTCATATTCAAGACATGGCCAGATCAGCAAAGCTGTGGGCAGGCACCTGGGTATCCGTGTGCCTCAGCTATCCTCTGCAAAGTCTCCATAAAACATTTTCCTGATATGCAGTTATCTTGATTTGGAAGTGAGCATCTTACTCTTTTTCTAAAATAAGACTTTCAAGGTAAGATATTAAATTTGTCCCTAAGCCCTGTACTCATAAAACCTGAAGCTTAGAGTAACTTTACCAAATCAGAGAGGAAAGTTAATTCTATAGATCTAAAAGTCTAAACTGTGTTTCCAAACACGAGACCAAAAGAAAGCATAAGAAATCCAAACCTTCTAGTTTCTTTTCAATCCTTTCCCACTCATCAACCCAACATGCTTAGTATCTACAGCAAAAGGTGATTCACCCTAAATCTACATTAACATTATTTTAACTTGATTCCATTTTGCCTCACATCATCAAAACACCAGGTAGAACTCTGTCACTAAATAATTCTACTTTTTTTTAAAAAATTCTCAGATTCTAAATCTTACCCTCACTTTAGCACTGTTTCATTCCAAGGTTAGATTCCTTTTTATGTTGCATTGAGACATTAAGAATGAACAACTCAGTAAGGATGAGTTTCTTAAGCTCACTTAAACTTACTTAAGCTTACTTAGCTTGAGGATAGGAATCAGAAGAGAATATCCAAAGTTCTACAAGCAGCCAGAAACTAAAGGGCAAACTCTAACATAGGCTACCATGGATACTGAAATTAGAAGGGCACCCACCTCCAGAAACTTTACCCACACACCCTGCAGAGTGGCAGAAACAACCAAAATACTGTAAACATAATTTCACATATGTAAACATTCTGGGACAGGTGTTCAGGCTGCATCTGCTCTGCCTTCTGACAGCTCCTCTGGAGGTGAGTTCATATTCTGTACAGAGTGGCATAAAGTAATTTTGTCCTTAATGCTTTTAATAGCCAAAAAGCTGTTACTGTGGGAACACTGGTGACAGCCATAAGGCTATCTAATTCCTTTATAAATTCTGCCAGTGCTTTCATCTACTGATAAAAACAATTACRTTGACAGCTCTCTTTTCTTTTGTAAAACGCCTCTAGTGTGATTGCGTCCTCGTTCTCTCCTCCCTCCGGCCGGGACACGGCCCGGACGGGCACCCTACGGCACGTCCGGGACTCCGCTCAGCCGGCGGCGGGGCTGTGCCGRTGCCGACCCCGCGACGGGAGCGTCCCGCTGGCACACGGAGAGCGGGCGGGGCGGGGCGGGGAAATCGGCGGCCCGGCCTCTCCCGGCGCCGGCGGCCGAAGCTTTAACGGCGGCTGCCCGGGGACGGGAGAGGGTGGCCGGGAGGGAGCGGGATCTGTGSCGGCCATGCCTCCACCGCGCCCCGCGGGGCACCGCAGCGGAGGCTGCGCCCCGGCCGCATGGGTCCGCGGGGCGCGGGGGGCCGGCGCCCGGCGCTGAGCGGTTCGCGGGTGCGATGTCTTCGCTGCTGAAGGAGGACCTGGAAAAGAAGCTGTTTGGCCCCCGGCGGCAGAGGCTGCACGAATTCATCGAGGTGGAGGGCGCGGGCGCCCAGCGCTACTACCTGTGCGCCGCAGGTACGGGGCACTCGCCGGGAAGGGCGCGGGCCGGGCTGCAGCGGCTCTGCCAGGACAGGCGGGAGCGGCTGGCTGCGAGGGGATGCGAGGGAGCGGGGCCGGAGCGGGACCGGAACGGGGTGGCTGCCCGCCCGTCCCGCCCCGCCGCTCCCCGGCAGGGCACGGAGCACAGCTCGCTGCTCCCGCACCGCCAGCAGCCCCCGGAACGGCTTCCTCTCCGATTTCTGATTCACACCGGCTCCAGTTTTGACACCAGCGGAGAAGCACAACTGACAGTGCACAGCCGTGACAGTGCTGTGAGCGCCTGAACTGCTCYGAAAAGAGCAAACCCTTACTATAGTTCTAATCAGGTTTTCCATTAAAAAGCGTAACAATACATTAACATTACGGGAAACGTTTGTAATTTTTTGGCACTCTCCCTCTTCTTGGTCTAATGTCTTGCGTATAGTTCCTATCACATTTTGAACRGCAAATTAGACTTGTGGTTTAAATACACATTGGACTTCGTAATTAGCACAAACTTCGAGTAAAACAAGATTGCTGTGAGTGGTAATTATCTTGCTATTTACTAAATTTCTTTTCAAGTGAATTGTCTGTTTCACARAGGTTTAGAACAAGGTTT
The DNA here is from genome assembly GCF_030028575.1 of Malurus melanocephalus. Lineage (NCBI taxonomy): Eukaryota > Metazoa > Chordata > Aves > Passeriformes > Maluridae > Malurus > Malurus melanocephalus. The sequence goes on from NW_026623502.1 coordinate 106,713, forward strand.
CAGAAAAGCTGGTTTGTTGGGTTTTCTTGTTTGTGTGGGGGTTTTAAATTATTTCGGAACACTGAAAGATAATAAAAAGGAGAAATGCCATCTGTAAGTAGTTAGGTTGAAGTGAATGTTCTTCCAGCCTGTTTCCTCCTCAGGTCCAAAACACATAGAACRGGTAGAAATAATCTGTGTGCTTGAGACATGGATCCATCTGGCATCCAGTATTCTGTGTTCATATCTTTCTAAACATCTGAAATCTTTAGAAYACATGAGCTGTTTTACAGATTATTAGAAACCCTGCACTCCGATAATTTTGGCAGAACAGGCTTTGTATTTTAAAACTTAAAACTTCCAGTGTTAAGAAATTAATTTCTGAATATTATAGAGCTTCTAAACATATAAAAAGAGCAATGCCATTCACAGTTTATGAAACTACCTYGAAATATGATTAGTTGTATGTAGTAGATCTATAACCACTATTGTGAAACATCCAAAAAAGGAGAAATAACATTATGCACCTTTAAAATCTTTACTAAAAATTTGTCTTTCAGGTAGAGGGGAACAAGCAATTGAAGAAAGCCTCTAATMAGGTTAAATGATTGGAAGTCTTTAAAGACATAAAGGAAAATTCACRTAGAGTATTAAGAGTAGGATCTCTCCACTATCCCATATTAAACTCTCTTAATATATTCAGGTACAGTCAAGTAAGTGGTRAGTAGAGTGGAAATCTGATTCTGAAAGATGGGTTGCATCCAGCTGCCAGCAACTGCTGTGTTCTGCTGTGATTCTGTAGGAGCAAAGCACATTATCTAAAATCTTATCCCTGAAATGCAACCTCTGTGTATTTCTGCTGATTTCAAATTACCATAACAAAAAAAAAAAAAAATCTGTCAAACTATATGCAAAACTTCAGAGATCTATGCTTTTTGAAATCTGTATTACAACAAAATCCTGGTATGGGTAACTGAACAATCTCATTTTTGTGCCATATGGCCAACACTATTTCCTTTCCTTTTCACAATAGCAAGTCCCAGTTCTTGCATGAAGGGAATACTATYCTTTCACAAAACAGTTGATAAACCCTGGAAGAATGTAAAACTGAAATGCAATGCCATTCAGGAGTTTCCACAACCCAGTACTGGAATGCCCAAGAAAGAATGGTGGGGTTAACATTTTATTTTCCTAAAGAGACTCTGAAAAAGGTGTTTAGTCCAATGAAGATGTTAAAAAATAGTTTATGCTCTAWGAAGGTATTGCCATAGCTGTGCCCTCCTCATGTAGAGCTTTTGGAGCTTAATTGAATGACATAGTAGATCTGAGCTCATGCCCTATTTAAAAAAAAAAACCAATTTTTTTCTTTGACTTTCTTGAGTGCAAGATGAAACAGTATGTAAAATACAGATTTTTTTTTTTTTAACTGAAAGTAGCAAACCCAAGTTTTAGCACTGGGCAGGACACACTCTGGTTTCATTATGCCTAACATCTGTGCTCTGTCCTTGTGTCATGGTATTTCTGTTTTCTSACAGGTAGAACAGTGGCAGTGTGGAGACCCAGCTTCCCCCAGGACATCCCTTTGTATTTTTGAGAGGACTCGGAGCTTGGGCTTACTTCCTTTTTTTTTTTTAACTCTGAGGGAGAATACATATTCCCCTACAAGCTAGCAAACCAATAAACAAAATGGGTGAAGCAGAAAGTATGAACAGAGCTTCCTAAGATTAATCTATTASATTCACTTGCAAATGAAAACTATTGTAATTTCTCCATGGAAGATAACACAGTGGTGGTCTTCTGGTTAAAAATGATTGAGGAACTATGATTGATAGGACCAGGGGAAAAAAAAAATATTTGTATTTCCCAGGTGGGGAAGCTATAGACTGAGAGAAATTATGATCAATTTATATCTTTTCCACTGTTTTTCTTTGCAATGGAAAGAAGGCACATCTCCAACATACATACTCTATTGTTATTTAGTAACCATTTTCCTATAATCAGATGAGGAATAAGAGATGTTTTAACAGAAGGAAGGTAAAACTAATGAAGTTTCAAAATGGGATGTTGAAAATTTAGGCAGTATTTAGAAATAAAAGAATTTTGCTCCTGTGTTTCTAGCCTTCTGTTATGGTGTCAAAATGCTCCTGCCAGATGTAAGTGACTTCTTGATGATAACTTAGGCTACCAGATAACTTGGGAATGTGTCCTGCCCTGCAGCCATCAGTGGCTGGATGTGCTGGAGATTGTTCAGGCACTGGTGCCTTTCACACTCAGTCTGTTACAGAAAACCAGTCTCCTACTCAGCACTCAAGGTAATCAATTAATAATRGTAGTTACTGCAAAGAGCATCTTCATGCTTTTTTAAATCTTGTTTCCTGCCTAAGTTGGAAAAGAGTAATTTCTATGAATTTAGCAGTGAACAACTGGAAGCTTTAAGGAAAGTTTYCAGTGTTAATTTTGTTAAGTAGCTAATTATGTATTATATAGGGAAATAAGAATTTTGCTTTAAAAAAAGTAATGGCTTCWTAAAAGAACTTCCTTCACAGAATGGAAAGTATAGCACAAGTCATGTAAATACAGAAGCTTGGTAGAAGTTTTGCAGTTTTCTAACTGCAGCACCCCAAAAATGCTCCCTTCTTGAAGTAAGTAGGATAATGCAGAAAAAATGCCAGAATTAGGCTTTCATTGCACTGCTAGTGAATTCCCATGAAAGRCTTTTGAACAGACAAGGCTCTCTCYTCACAGATTTGGTAAGGTAAATCCCAAATCTACTAAAACCTGACTGGTTTCATAGACTGAGAACATAGCACTGTTCCTATTACCTGGGCAAAATMAAATTATTAAGTCTGGTGTAACCCTATAGCAGCCCTTCCTATCATGGTTTAAGTTATTATCCAAAGTGTAGTGTGATTAAGTCTYCCATTATCAGAACTTTGGGAAGTACTTGATGGCATATCTAAACTATTTTTTTCTTGCAGTAACTAAAAATAAAGAAGTAGAAATATGTATGGTTAAACACTGGCGAGTTGACCGAGAGGAAAAATATGAAATAGTTGAAAAGTGGTTTTTGAAAGATCTGGAGATGATTGATGGAAAAGAAGCAGATGCTGTAAGTGTAATRTTTTGTATTATATACATAGAGTATAATTTTCTTGTTTTGCTAATTGGTATAAAAGTATCAAAATGTAATTGAAATGCGTTATCTGAAAAGTAATGTTACCAAGGAACTTGAGCTTTATTGAATGTAAACAGCTCTTCATCCCATTTGCACTGTTGCAGGGGAAGAGGAAGGAGAGATTTTTATTTATTATAATAGCCTTCATCTCTCAGCTATTTATTATAATATCTGTCTGTTTTCTTATTTGTTCATCATCACTGGTAATAAAATTTCTCCATCTGTGGCTTCCAGTGTAAACTGCAGTTAATCCAATAGATTTTAAAGTGTATTTGAAAACAAAATTTCATTTAAAATCTTWATGGAAACTGTGACCATTAGAATGTATAAATCTGTTCTCTTTGTGACAAAGTTAATGTGTAACATATYGCACAAGTCATGATAGCTCATGAAAATGTGTCTTTCAAAAGCTTAGTCTCATGTTACTTGTATCAATTCAGTATCTGTCTATTTGTGTGAGTAAATATGAAACAGCTTTGGCTACATCTGGCTGACCTCGCTGCTAAAAAAGTCCTGATCTCTCAGATAWAATTTCAGAAGGGTAAAATGTAGTGCAATATAGAACACCAAAACTAGATTAAATCCTATTCTACGAAAGCTAGAAGAATATGCTTAGGATAAAATCTTACTGCATATATGAGTTGTCCATGTATAATAAATGTAGTCCAGAAAAAATGTACTTTTTTTCCCTTTGAAAGTGTTTTCACTAGCACATGTAATCTGGATTCTATTTTATCTTCACTTGAAAGAAAAAACAAGAGGCCATGAGAAATGTTTCAAAACCGTGTTCCAAGGAAAATGACAAACTGGGGTTGTTCTTGCTCTGTTACATGTCCATCACCCTCAAGGTTAAATTAGGAATGTCAGAGACAGGGGGTGAACTCAGCTTCACCCTTGAGCTCTTAGCTCTTTAGGGTAGAGGGGGACAAAAAACCAATAATCCCTTACATCCCCTCTCCAAGTTAACTAGCTTCTGGAGATGTCCCTATCTCTTCTCCAGCCAAGGCAGCCAGAAGATTTCCTTATCACTTGCTGCATAAATTTAACTTTCTTCTGGAGTGTTGTGCTAAAATATTGTTCAAAAATTATTCAGCCTTTCACAACTGGGATGATAAAAAYCTGTCTCATTTTTGGTTAAAGAAAAGCCTAAATGAACCTCAAACTCATGGGATAATTAACACTGCTATAAATATTCATAATAGATGTTYGTATACACAGAATTTGAAAGAATTTAGCTGCTGCTAGGATTAATTGTGTCAAAGAGCCAGAAAGTACTAAGAAATACAACTAAGGCAGGAAAGGCAATCAGTATTCTTCTGACAGACATAGTTACATCCAAGGCATATGCTTTTCCTACRATGTGTTCTAGGCAAGATGATAAATTGATTCAGTTCAAAACAGGACTGTACAATCCCAATAAAGTAGGGTGCATTGCTTGATCAAAGTTTTACTCAAAAAAATTCCATGCTGCTACTTTTTAAAGTTTTAAAAGTCCCTTTAAGATGAATAGCAGAAATATGCAGAGTCCTTTAGAGCCCATTGTCTTGAGAAAAAGCCCTGCACGTGGCTGGGCAGAGAACAACATATTGCTATTCAAACACTATGATGCACATAGTCATTTCATTCTCTCTCAATTTCTTTTTAGGACAATCCACATTTTGAAATGCATTTCCACAAAGTCTACAATATGGAAGCATATAGTTGTGCATCTAAATACACATTTGCTCGAACACTAAAGAGACTGAATGCAATGTACCTTAAGAAGGACTTCAAGATTGTGAACTTCGATGACACCTACCTGAACGACGATTCAATCTGGTCATCCAGCAATAGGGATTTCTTAGTACTTATGAGGATTTGCTTCTATGCTTCCAACCTTTTATGTCTCTCCCTCTGCCGACTGTCCTAAAGATGAATTTTCTAACATTAAGGTGACTGGTTGACTTTCACTGACCAGCATTTCATAAACCATCTGATCAAAAAGTTAGTAAATGATGTGGAGTGTCTCTTTTTAAATTTTACATGTAAATAAGRAGTGGAGCACACTTTTCACATAAACAATTGATAATTCCTTTATATATATTAGGAGGTCCTGACTCTTGCCAATACTTTTACGTAAAAAGACTGGAAATGCAGAACCAGTAACTCTCATGCTCAGTGGTAACTGCTTATGTAAGTAGAGTTTAGCACTTGCTTATATTTTCATGSAGGTATAAATTATCTTTCATTAATAGCTGGAAATACTTTTACAGCATTAAGAGCATTAACAGTTGGTTYATATCCTGGAAGTAGAAAAAAAGAAAGTAACCAGTTGAATTCTGGAAATGATGCACATTTCCATGTCCAAATGTGTTAAAACACAGAACTCCATTAAAGAGATCACACCCATATCCCTACAAGAATCTAACTCTCATCCTGATGGAGTATTGCATTCAGGTACCATGGGACCAACTCTTCACCTATGCAGCTATATAATTTTTCCCATAGAACATTTAGTACTCCCTTTGGCCTTCATATTATTTGCGGTACTGTCTTAGAAAATAAATGTTCTTAAGCAGCATAACTTCATCAGTCAGAACTTTTGGAACTTTAATATCTCCTCCCTTGAGCTTCATTGCTTATGAACAGGCATGGTTAGGGAACARAAATSATTTTTGTCTGTCTCTGAATCAARATATAAGAAAATACTATGTAAACAGTAGTTGTTGGCCACTACAGCTACTTKGTAAGTAAGTGACAGACTTTTCAAAATTCATAGAATTATGAGAATTATTTTCACCAGTTTCTAGCTAAGTGTTAGCATATTCAGTGCASTATTTAGAGGCACATTAGTACTTAGAGCTACATTTACCATGGGATGGAGTCTAGCCTTCGTGGTTTGGAACRTCTCGCAAAAACTAACAGCTGGACTTATGATAGTGGGATACTACACTAGAAACAGAGGATTGCAGCTGTATTGAACAGAAGCTGAAGAGGAACAATGTTAATTACAAGAAGCACAGTGTTCCTGTGAAATGYCAGTCAGCTAAGTTAGTTGACTGTTCATATCAAAATCAATAAAGAAATGCCAGCCTAAATTAAGTTTTGTTCAGAGAAGCCTCTGGTCAGAAAGGCCTGCAGGAGAAAATTCGTTTTTTCTTTTGGCAGCCAAGAGAGTACAGGAAGGTGGGCTGTGGACTAAACTGGGTGTGGACCCAAAGCTGGCTGATGTCAGCTCCTAGAAAATCACAGGCTGGTTCATGGCCTCTCTGAGCACCTGCCATCTCTAAAATGAGGTAGTTGTGCAAGGGTGCTAGATCTCATCCTTTGCTCTTGTCTTTCACATGAACTCCTACCTTTGTAAAACATTTGTTTTTTACATTTGTGTAAATGTACTTTGGATTCAAAACTGAAGTAACACCAAATAAGTGAGAATATAKTTGAAAAACTGCAAAATGTACCTATTGTGTGTTTATAGGAAAGCCCRTATATTTGATAGGCCAATCTTCAGATTTTAGATATTTATTCTAGGCATATGTTGCAAATTACATTCATTCTAACACACGTCTTAGTAATTATGTATGTGATGACGGTTGTGAGGACAGTTGATGTGGATAACACAAATCCTCTGGAATTTATAAGTACTTAAGTCTTAAATTTGCCACCTAAATACTGCTAGAGAGAAGGATTGTGATTTTAGTGATTGCACAATGCAGTTGCTCTTTTGGGAATGTCTTTCCAGGGCAAGTAGGTGTGTTGTGATGTATCGTTATTAGCTACAGGAAGTATTTGTCCAACATCCAGGTTCCACAAAACCATCTTATACAGCAAGTATAATTCATGCTACTGCTATCTATGATACATTATCTCATTTGAAYTGTGTATTGATTGTTGAGGTCACGATGTTTTCCATAATGTTTACAAATTCTTTGCTTGATAGGCACAAGGAAATATTTTATAGGTCAAAAAGCTTCCATCATTCATCTTGTAATTGTAATAAAAACATAGAACTCTAAAAATGAGTACTTCAGAGCATTCTTTTGAAATAAAGTACATGTATACTGAATTCTTTCCCAATAATTGTCTGTATTGTGTTAGAAACTGATGATAGCTTAAAAATTACCATAATGTCCAACCACATTTAATGAACTTTCATCAGTACTTTATATATTTTTAGTCTTGTACTATATAAACATTTAATTGACTATATCAGAAGACAAACAAATCTACATTTTATCTGGAAGAATATGCAATCAAAATCTCTCTGGCATTTCTTCTGTCTGATAACACAGTATTTCAGATATTCTTCACTAAGCATTTAAACTGAACAAAAGGAATGGGGAATAAAAAGGACATAGTTTCAGTTACTATCAAGAGGAAAAGTACTTTAAAAGATCTTTACGGACCTTATCTAGAGACTCCTTACTTTCACACTGTTCTCCATAAGATGTCARCTACCAAAACACAGTGTAATTGCCYGATAGTGCTACAGAAAGTCTGAGGTGTGGGACATTGTCACTTTGTGGCAAGCATAGCACAGCTGCACCACAGGACAGAGAGAATATGCTAAATTATAAACTGAAAAGACTCAACAGGCTAAATAGCCCATCCTTCAGTTAATGTGGAATTATTTCCTACATCACATTTCCTGACCTTGGATAAATGGAATGTAGTTTGAAATACAGTATCTGAGGATTCATCTAGTTTTGCTGGAAGAATTATCCAAAACTGACTACGAAGAAACTTACAGGAATAAAGGATTAACACAAATGCAACTGTAGCATTCCTATAAAAGGTTTCAATTACATGATGGAGTGAATTAATACCTGAGAATGGGGATATAATGCAGATTTTCTTCAGAAGACAGGAATAKCTATTAGCTATGTCTGTTCCAGAGAGCAGAAAATACATGGCAACCTGAAAATGAAGAAGAGTGATCTCAAGCAAACAGAAATTYATGCTCACGTAAGGTGCAGAAAGAGAACAGAGGATGTCATAAAAGACAGGTGATTTTTTTCTACATATATTTTTTTGAATACTTCAACCAACATCAGAATTAAGAATACAGGGAACTCTGYGACAATAGAATTTATTTAAAGTTTATTTATTTAAACCAGAAATACTTCTCTCCTGTGTATTTATTTTTCATGGATAACTATTCTTTTCCTGCATCTTCAATTAAGCAAATACAGATTAGTGCAGATTTTCAAAAATAATTTTGGAAGTGAAACAGAGCAGGGAGCCTGTTCTGGACTGTGCCTTCTAGGTTATTTCTCATACTTCTTKTCCTTTGTATTTTGTAGTCATACATATATTAACATCGCTCTTTCCAATGCAAGCCTAAATTGCTTTCCCTGTCATCTACCTGTTTCCCAATACTTTCAGTCACTTTCAGCATAYAAATATTTGTTTAGTAAAGTGAGTGATTGTATTATGTAATTTTTAATGTGTAATTTAAGAATATTTTGTCATGACTTTTAGTCAGTATTGGAAGATCAAACACCCTTTCTAAAGAGCATCTGTGAAAAACTGAAGTAGGAGAGGAGGATGGCACTGTGCATCTTGGAAGATGATCTCATGTCAGTTTTAATGTGTAAACACATTTTAGCAGTAAAAAGTGCATTTTGGTGTGGTTTCATTTTTCTTTTAGCATAATTAAAGATAAAAGATAGGAAATGAGAGGGTTCCATCTAATAACAACAGCTTTATGAAACCTTGTCCAATATTTTATGGCTGCTTTGTCCAGTCTTTATAGATCTAGACAGAGACAGCTACATTTTGTGGCTGAACTGAGAAATTACCAAACTATAACTTCTATTTTAACCATGGCCCTCATGAATGATATATTACAGAATTATACAGCATGTTGTTTGGCAAGTCAGAAAATAACAGTACATTCAGCAAGACTTAATTGGTCAGTCATATTGAATCACAGAATATTCTAGAAAAGGATTGCCAGGGATTATCCAGCTCTTAAGTGAATGKCCAATATGGGGCTCAAACCCACAACATTGGTGKTGTTAGCTGTTGGTTACCATGCTGTAATCAACTGAGCTCATCCCAATTCATGCTTTYAATCAAGTGGAAATACCACAGAGGAATTACCGATCACAGTTTTACATGGTAAAATCCACATATTGGCAATGTATAACAATCCCTTGGAAAAGATGTTTTCTGTTGTTCTTTATTGGTCATGGCCTGACAAATACGTTTTATCAGCTACACACTAATATGAATAAATCATACACGATTYAAGTAATCTGGAATTATTTCAGTCTATCCTTAACTTTCATTCAATTACATTAATAATGCGAAAAATTAGGTCAAGTGTATTGATCATGTGGAGAACCTCTGTCACAGTGAAGTATTCACAGAATTCAGCAGTGCCTACAAGTAACTATAGCAAATTTGGACATAATTTCTCATGGATGCCAAATCCTAAATTTCATGATTACTAATCCCAGCACAACTTTTCCATTTGCATTGGTATCACTGACATCAGAGACTGCCAATTAGTCCAGGTTTTTCAACAAAGGAGCAAAGCAAAAATCTGAATGCTGTTCACAGAAGATGAATATGAGCTGAACATGAAGCAGTGTATGCCCAGCTGGCCAAGAAGGCCAGGAGCATCCTGGTCTGCATGAGAAACAGCGCGGCCAGCAGGAGCAGGGCAGGGATGGTCCCCTGCACTCCACACTGACAAGGCCTCTCCTCGAATGCTGTGTTCCCTTCTGGGCCCATCACTTTGAAAGGGAAATTGAGGTGCAGCAGTGAGTTCAGTGAAGGGCAACAAGGCTAAAGAAGGGTCTAGAAAATATGTCCTGTGAGGAAYAGCTGAGGGAGCTGTGCTTGTTTAGCTCAGGAGGGATCTCACTGCTCTCTACAACTACCTGAATGAGGCTGGAGTAAGAAGGGATTTGGTCTCTTCTGCCCTGCCTGCAGTGAAAAAACAAGAGGAACCGGCCTAAAGCTGAGATGGAGGATATTCAGATTAGRTATCAGGTTTTTTTTTTTCACTGTTAGTGTTGTCGGCACTGGAATAGGTTGCCCAGGGATGTGGTGGAGTCACCATCCCTGGATCTGGTGCTGGGTGACAAGGTATAGTGGTTTGGGGGTTATAGTGACAATGCTGGGTTGCATTGCACTTGATGATCTTAAAGGTCTCTTCCAACCTTGCTGATCCAACGAAGTTGCATTACTCCCGATGCTGTGGCCAAACGGAATTACAGCATGCAGAGATGGACACTGTAATGTATTACAGGGCACCGCCAGGTTTACCTGCATTTCTTTTCTGAAMACATTCGCCCCCGGTAACACCTAAACGCCCTCAGCGCCTGTGCCGTGACGCCACTCGAGCCGCTCTGGGCTCGGCCGCCTCTGCCGGGGCCCGCCAGGGGGCGCTGCGCGGGCAGCCCGCCCCGAGCCGCCCGCCGCCGTCACGTGGGCGGAAGCGGCGGTCGGAGGAGCTGCGTCCCTGCCCAGAGATCCCTGCCCGGCGCTTCCCGGCCCGGCGCTTCCCTGCCCGGCGCTCCCTGCCCGGCGATCCCTGCCCGGCGCTTCCCGGCCCGGCGCTTCCCGTCCCGGCGCTTCCCGGCCCGGCGATCCCTGCCCGGCGATCCCTGCCCGGCGCTTCCCGGCCCGGCGCTCTCTGCCCGGCGCTTCCCGGCCCGGCGATCCCGGCCCTGTCCCGGCGCCGCGGTGAGAGCCAGGCAGCCCCGGCACTCCTCCCCTTCCCCCGTCCGAGTGCGGGGTTCCCGCGGTGCTCCGCGGGCCGGCTCGGGRCGGGGCGGTGGCGGGAGCGGGTCCGGAGCCGCTTGTGCGGGACTCGCTGGTGGGAGGCGGTGAAGCGGTGTCAGACGGGCCCTTGGGAGGCCGTCGCTGCTCAGGTAGCTCTTCCGAGTTTTCCCGTTAAATGATTGATCTTTTGATTTCTTGCTGGGGATGCTGTGGTTGGGCTGCGCCCTTTTATTACATTCTAACCCGGTAGGATGCAGGAGCAGCGTGTTTTCCTGTTTGCACCCTGAGAGAGGCCAGGCAGTGCTGAGTAGCCTTATCACACTGCTGTGCCCCATCTGGCCTGTATTTCCAGGCWAGCCTCGTCTGCGATGTGATGTCTGACAGATTTCACGTAACCTTTATCTGGAATATTGCAGGGAAGAACGCAGCAATGTCTAAAGGGATTTATCTTGAGTCTGGTGTGGTCTCTGCTTTCTTGAAGCCTTTTTTTTCTGAGGAAGGAGCTTTATTTCCAGCTCCTTGGGTTAAATTCTGCATTCCTTGAGACATCTGGATTCAAGTGTGAAAAGCTTAATTTTGTGCTTRGTCCTGGCACACTGTGAGGGGTTTGGTGGTTGTGACTGAAGCAAGTGAGTTTGTAACAGAAGTTGAACAGAAGTATGTGAGAGCCAGTGTTAAATCTCGGATTTATCATGTTATGGGAAAGGTGTATCTTGCAACCTCTATTAGCACTGAAATGGGAGAGTTAGGAATTTATGGCAGTTTGATCATGACTTAGAGCAGAAAATAAAATCCTAATTAAGGAAGGAAAGGGGATGTTTCTGAAATGCAGCAGATTATTGGTATTTTGTGTGTTCATCTTACTCACATCTTGAAGAGTTACAGGAATGGCAGCCTGGTACAGTTTGGGAAGGAAAAGGTGGGGCCAGCATTTCATGGAGAAGAAAAATTATTAGCAGCTGTGGAGTGGTAAATTGCCATAGGGTGTCATATAAACAGGGTGCTCTGAACTATGTGCACTTGACAATACTGTTTCCACCTTGGCATGGTGGTCCCTGTTTTCCCAAAGTTGTTGAGTTACTAATTAAAATGGCTGTAGTAATTGCCCCAGCTTTTGTCTTTGTGAGTTTATCAGAGAAAGCAACTCGGGCATCTTCAAGATAACAAGCCAACCTAAAATTTAACTCCATATGTTGTCTCGGTATCAAACAGTATAGTGTGTCATGGGTATTAATCATGTTTTAATAAAAACACTGAAATATGATCTCCAATGTGTTGTTGTGTTTACATAGAATTTCTATGTAGTGTTTCTATGTACTGTTCTGAATCAAGTGAATATTGCTAATTCCTTAATTTTCTGGAATGTGGTGGGGTTTTTTTGTTTTGTTTTGTTTGTTGTTTGTTTGTGCTTTCTTATGTGACTGAATTCTACAAGCTTGAGTATTGGATGGCTTTTTTTTATTGATTCCAGTTTCAACTTTCTTTTTGTTAATGCCTCATATTTCCATTTACTACAAAGAGAGTTTTTGTACTCCATTAAATTAAGCTGAAGGATCATCCAAGCATTGGTAAATTACAGTTGTCTAATTGAAATAAGATAATAACGTTTTATTTTTTTTTTCCTAAAATGGGCTGGTCTGGGCTACCCAAATCATGAGTGTCTGATTACAATTCATTAAATTACATGGAAAATTTAGTTTTTGAAGTCTATAGTCACTGTAAGTACTTGACTGGTTCTTTTTTTGTGTATGTCTGTTAAATATGCTTGGGTTTATTTTGACTTCCTAAAATCTTTCAGCTGAGAGAAAATGACTGCAATCAAGCATGCTTTACAGAGGGATATTTTCACTCCCAATGATGAGCGTTTATTGAGCATTGTGAACGTGTGCAAAGCAGGCAAAAAGAAGAGAAACTGCTTTTTGTGTGCCACAGGTACATAGGARTACCAAATTGTATTTCTTGTCTTCACCTTTGTTTTTTATTTGGYTGAATTTGTTTTAGCTTTATGTACAATCCTTTTTCTTGAAGTGTATAAAACAGGTGCTTTCCATTTCTAATGGAGAAAATAAGTTGTACTTTTATTGCTTCTACTAAAAAAGAAACAAAACCCTTACTTTATTCACAGATCTCATGGCAATTTAAATGAAAGAATTAAAAATTTTTCTTTTGGATGGTCTTTTGAAGCAGGCTTTATGTAGTGCTTAAAATAGGATTTAGTAATCATCTAGGTCAATAAGCCTAAATAAAATGCTTTAAAGAGTATTGGGTAGAGTTCAAGGCAGAGGGCTCTGGAAAGGCACAGTAACTGAAATGAGTTCTAATTTTCCTTTAAGTGTATGTTTGTGACATTATATCTCTTTCAAAAAATTAGGTGCTTTGGGTTGATCTGTCAATACATTAGCTTGCTAGAATAGTTTTTTGACTGAAAAATGTCTGAAAATGTTTTTATTCTCACTATATTCTCCAGTTATGTCTGTGCTTTGCCAGTTACGATCATGGTCCACAATCTGCTATATCAARGAAATAAACTGAATTCATTACTTCACAAGCTGTATAGAGATGTATACCCATGTAATTGAGACTTAAACTGAGCTTTCGCTATTGTGGATGAAAATGTTTTGAAGGATCTCTATTCATCAAATAAATACTACAAAATCTCCCCCACAAATAATTCRTTTCAGAAGTTGAAGTACTGCAGAAACAGATGGGAAAGTAGTATGTGTGTTTTGAACTTACTCTCTTACTTCATTTAATAGTGACAACGGAACGACCAGTGCAAGTAAATGTGGTTAAAGTGAAAAAATCTGACAAGGGAGATTTTTACAAAAGGCAGACTGCATGGGCACTTCGAGACCTTGCTGTTGTTGATGCCAAAGATGCTGTTAAAGTATGTGTCACTTTTTTGTTTGGTCCTCTGCTCACAACATCCTCTTGTTGGCTCCAAGTTAGACTTAATTTCCTTGATACTGGCTGCTTTAAAACTTAGATTGATAACAGGTTAATTAAGATGATACATTCCTGTGCTGCTTGAGCTTGCATTTTATTTCAGCCTTTGCAAGAAAACACCCCTGATAAATTGAGTAAGAGTAGTGTAGATATGCTTGAGTAGCAATAGTCTTAATATCTGCCCTGTTAGTTGTAGTGATCTTCCAGTGACTGTAAAGAGCATCTGCTATGGACTCGTTCTGGTTTATTTTGTGTCAAGTTTCAAGTTTTATGTAAATTTTTCCTCCTGAGCTTAATTTCCATTAAGAAAATGATAGTCATGAATTTGTCAAAATGTCAAAAATGTTCCCATGAAAATATGTATTGKTTTTTTGCTGGGACATTTAAAACATTCTTAGTGAGCATTATATAAATTTGAGGCTGAGCGCCTGCAATTTGCTCTCTAAGGCATAACATTGGCCACTTCTTGGGAAGCGGACAGTCCTTTTCCACAGAGCAACAGGAGCAACCTGATTTTGACCACTTAAATTCATTTGTTGTCATAAACTTAGATGTACAAGCAGGCAAAGGTGAAAATCATTCATCCCATGATGTTTGTTTTTATGTTCTGGTAACTGATTATTTGGAAGAATAGACAGAAAACTGCGAAGTTGAAAATTCTTCAGGTTTTTTCCCCCCTCCCCAAGAATGGGTWTGTTATTTCAGTTATCCATGTAGTGGCTGGCTAGATTTTAGATTTTCCTAAATACTGTGTTGGAGTATTGCTTCCATCAGGTTAAAATTGTACTGTCTTTCATTTGACAATGGTTTTCAGAAATATGCTGCCATGTATATACGACTCTAATGACAGATTTTGAAGTTTTCATTCAAAAACCAGATGTTYGTACCAAACTCCTATATTAAAAAATGGTGGAATTAAAGTTGATAGATGCATTATGTTTTGGTTTCCAATTATGCACCCATGTAGCTGTTTTGTTGCAGGGATTTCCTGCATTAGTTGTGAGACAAATTGCATGTAACAATACTGTTTGTTTTAAAATATATGGTGATTATATTTATCAATATAAGCTACAGAAAAAAAAGAACTGCTTTCATTGTAGTATACAGAAAATAAAATTTCCCATCATGTGGTTTTTTGTGCTGCTTTCAGTTAGTAGTGACTGTATAATAACTAGCAGCAATAGTAGATTTTACAAACTATATGTACGTGTACTACATGTAACTGAGGCAATAACATTTTTCATCAAAAGTAGACTCGACCATGTAAAATGCTTGTAATAAAAACTTTTAAACAGGCTATTACCAGTTGCTGTCCACACTGAGCTCATAAGTGACTGCAGAAAGGATAGTACTTTATTCAGTTGTTATCAAAGTAATGTTCTTGACAGGCAATAAATCTTTCAGGAAATACTTCTATAAGTTTTGTGCTGTAAAAATACAATTTTCTTTCTATCCTGTTCAGTCCTGTTAAATACTGTCATACCTTTAAAATATATAAATATATAAAATGCTTATATTTTTTTTCTTCCAGCCTATTCTCTTAAATATCCTTGAATTGGTGTTATATATAGTGTCAGTTGGTAACTCCGGTTACCATTTTTGTATTCAGAAGGCATCAGTCCTTCTGAGGACAGTGGTTTTGCACTGTCAGATGTTTGTTACAAATCTTACAAATCTCTGTGTTATTGTTGTCTTATCTGGCTTCATAGCCTGGATTCTGTTTTTTCACTATCACTRTTTTAGTGCCTTTATTAAGGTGCATCAGGGCATTAGAGTTGCTATATGAGCTTAAGGTTAACATCTGTGTAATTTAATTTTTATCTTATTCATGCATAGACAATCTAATTAAATGCATAGACAGTCTCTGCTACTTAGATAATCATTTGACTGTGGAGCCTGTAACATATCTCATCTTTTGCAGGAGAGTCCTGAATTTGACTTGCATTTTGACAAAGTGTACAAATGGGTTGCAAGCAGCACAGTGGAAAAGAACACCTTCATTTCATGTATCTGGAAACTCAATCAGAGATATCTTAGAAAGAAAATTGATTTTATTAATGTTAGTTCACAGCTGTTGGAAGGTAAATTTCTACAACTGTATTTGAAGTATAAGGTCTAGCAATTACTGATGTAAAAATATATACTAAAAAAAAGATATTCTTAATCCTGGTGSGTGTTACTATTCTTACTTCTTTTCAACTATATATTTTCTAAGTCTTGAGATAAGCAAGAGGGCTRTATAACAGATTTTCAGTTAGAAAACTGAGAACCAAGACAAAATACTTCATTAAGTTCTAAATATAGATAAGCTTACTGTATTTATAAGATATTCTATTTCTTGATCAAAATAAAATCTACCTCCACAATCTGATAGGTCTAAAGGTGTAACGAATGTGCTTTTGTTCTTATTTTCATTTCCCCTGAATTAGAAAAATTATTTTAAAACTGATGCTTCTGTAGCATTCTAGAGATTAATGAAGTTTTGTAAGAGGTTTCTAGTTCATTAACTGTGAAGCATGTGCTCAGTTCTGATGGACCCTACTACAATTTATGTGACTGACTGGTTGCTAGAAAGGCTTTGTATCTTGTTTGCTTATCCTGTAGGAAATATTTTTATGGTCCCATTATCTTTCAATCATTAATATTTTATAATAAAGCCTAGCAAGTAAGAGTATATCACACGGAGTCTGTCAGAAGTGGTAAAACTACTGGTATTAAATACTAAATTGGTGTGTGCAGAAAAATTTGGATTAGAAATGCGAAACAGGAAAGATGACACTTCTGTATTTTAGTGTTGACAAGAATTTGTTTTAAACCAATGTCTAACATT
This sequence comes from Malurus melanocephalus, assembly GCF_030028575.1. NCBI lineage: Eukaryota > Metazoa > Chordata > Aves > Passeriformes > Maluridae > Malurus > Malurus melanocephalus. The sequence continues at coordinate 123,359 of NW_026623502.1, forward strand.
TCAAGTTTGTGCAATATTAAAACATTCAAACTTACTGCCACTTAAAAGTATACACACTGTTCGTGCTTTGTCTGGCTAACATTCTCTGCTTCCTTTCCTCTGCTTTTCCATACCTTTTAATTCTTCAGAACTTCCTAAAGTTGCAGAAGGTGCGTAACACCTTTTTCCTTTATTTTGCCTTGAAAGCAATTTTCTTAAATAATATGCTTTTTGTTTGTTTGTTTGTTTTCTTAGTGCTTTAGTTGCTAGAGATAAGAGAAATGTTTCAAATGTCCTAAACACTTTCTGGCTGGACTGTGTTAATATTCATTTGTCAGCCTTTGAGTGGCTTGTTAAATTAAGTAAGCACTGCTGTGAGAAATCATAGGCAATGAAACCATTGATTACTTGATTTTCACTTACCTCAGTACTGATTTTTCTGCTGTGGAACTCACCTTGAGCATCAAGATAACTTTTATTTATTCAGTGGTATATATCTTAATCAACGTCAGTATGTTTCCCTTATGCTGTGTCTACCAAAAGAGAGAATCTAACTTGTGCTGATCTTCCACTAACAAATTGAGTGTAATATAGTAACATGATCTGATGCTGATTACCAGTGTAAGAGATGAATAAATTCAGAAAACATCACTGTTGGGAATCAGTTCTGGAAATCATAATGAAGCATGTGGAAGACTGAGACTTGAAATAAGTGTTCATAGGTAGCAGGTGCTTGTTAGGAGAGTTGTTCAATGGATTAATTTACTTACAGATAGTTAAACATACTTAGGTACTCTTAAAATGCTTGTGAATTTCTGGACTTCATAAGACATTTTATTTTTCCTTCTCTACCTAAGAATCTGTTCCAAGTGGAGAGAATCAAAGTGTAGCAGGTGGTGATGAAGAAGCAGTGGATGAATACCAGGAGTTAAATGCAAGAGAGGAACAGGATATTGAAATAATGATGGAAGGGTGTGAATATGCTATTTCTAATGCTGAAGCTTTTGCAGAGAAGTTGTCAAGAGAGCTACAAGTGCTGGATGGGGTAAACATTCTTTCTAATGTAYAGTGTGCCAGCATGTTGAGCTGTTCTTTCTGATACTGACCACATAACATTCTTTGAAAAGGTATTTAACATGATCTGCCACATATTTAAATGTAAATGTTTTTAGACAGCCCAACATTCTAGAGGTCACTTGGAAATCTTAAGGAGATGGAGGCAATACAGACTTGAGGGAACCATCAACAGCCTCCTCAAATTGTCAAGTTGTGTATTTCTTGCATATTTTGAAAATGGCTGTTATTATAGAGATGGCTGATCTTGTGACAGAGAATCTGACCTTGTCGTCTGCTTTGGTTTTCTTGGAAGTGAAGATGTTGTGGTACAGTAAAGATTACTGTTTGGCTTTTTGTTTTTCTGCAGATCACTATTTCAGCTCTAAGAACTTGAGCAAAGTTTTTGGTAAATATCTTGTCTTTTTGAAATAAGGAGRTGTCATAGATTGAGGAACTTCTGTGTTCAGTAACACTATGGCTTATTTTGTTGATTTTATCAAGAGTTTAGGAAACTGTTTACTTGAAAGTAATAGAGTGAGAAGGAGATAACAAAATACTTTTGACATTAAAAAATACCTTTTAAAATGTGGCTTTATTTTCTTCATAGGCAAATATCCAGTCCATTATGGCCTCGGAGAAACAGGTGAATATCTTGATGAAGTTATTGGATGAAGCTCTAAAGGAAGTTGACCAAATTGAGCTCAAGCTGAGCAGTTATGAAGAAATGCTTCAGAGTGTAAAAGAGCAAATGGATCAAATTTCAGAAAGCAACCACCTAATTCATCTCAGCAACACAAATAATGTTAAACTACTGTCAGAGATMGAGTTCTTAGTGGTAAGCATTTTCATTATGTTTAATATGGTTGTTCAATTCAGGTATAAAATTCWTTTAGGTTGTTACCCTCTTTAGCATGAGGTTTCTTTAAAATAATGAGCTTATTTTTCTGTTTCACTGTTGCACTGATTTCAGTACGTTATAATGATAAAATTGCATTTATCCATCTTGGTTCACTAGCATAGCAAACTAACCTGCTTATGGACAGTTCTATCCGTTACTTTTTAGAATCACATGGATCTAGCTAAGGGCCATATAAAGGCCCTTCAGGAGGGAGATCTGACATCTTCTCGAGGCATTGAGGCCTGCACTAATGCAGCAGATGCCCTTCTGCAGTGTATGAATGTAGCTCTTCGTCCAGGTAAKGTTTTTCTTAAACTACGGTCTAATTAATAAACAAAATTTATTGTAATGCCTTTCCAACTAGTGTCAGATTTTTTTCTGTAGATTGAAGGAGTTGTGACATCTGGTCCTCTTGGTTCCCGTACACAATATGTACCCTCTTTTTGTTTGTAGGACATGATATGCTTCATGCAGTGAAGCAGCAGCAGCAGCGGTTTAGTGACTTGCGTGAGCAGTTTGCACGGAGACTTGCCAGTCACTTGAACAGCGTATTTGTTCAGCAGGTATTATTTCTTACTATTGAATATGAAATTTTTGGTCACAAACGTTTCTGAAGAAGAAAAGCAATCTGTCTAAATTAGACATACTCTATTCTGTAATGAGTAAAAGCTAGAAGCTCTTTAGACAGAATATAGCTGAGTATAAGAAACCATAATTGCCTACAGAAGATTTTAAAACAAGCCCTAATATCTCTTTTAAGCGGGCTTGCTGTCTGAATTAAATGGATTATGTGATATATATATATATATATAAGATTTATTTTAATTGTAAAACTTGATTAATTGAGGAGAAAAAGCATTGACCTTTTTTTAAGGATGTTTGAGGCAGAAAAACATGGAAGTTCTTGCTGTGTCAACCTCAAGGACAATTCAAACAACCCAAAACCAAACATACACAAAATCTCTGAACCGTGTTTTGTTCCTTGACTTGAAATATTCACAAAATACTGTYCTGACACTTGCTTCCTAAAGACTGGGTGGACTTTTAGCCTCAGTTTTTTAATCCGTGTGTTTTTTTATCTTCAATTAGTTTACTCAGACCTTCCTTCAACTCTATAACAGGTCCTCCTATCATTCAGTTCCAGTGAGTACATTGAGTTTGATACAAGATTTTCTAACTAATTTTTTTTTCTGAGCTTGAATTATTTAACTCGCAGTTGCATTTTTGACTTTGCAAAAAGAAATTKGTCCTTACTGATTACAGAGCATCAGACTTACGTCCCTTTTCACTTTRTTTATTATTTTTGTCAGTCCTTAAGCTTTGTTTATTTTTTTATGAGCTAACATTCCTCTGATCTCATCCCCAGAAGTTGCTGAGAGACAGATYGAGATGTATGGAAAAAATATTTTCAGGAAATCGTTATATGTGTACAACAGTACAGATACTGCAATTGTGTGAAATTGCAGTATTTGGAAACAAAAAATAGTAATTCGGGTTTTATACATGAGCACAATAAAAGTTTAAAAGTTCTAAGTTTTATGTATTAGACTGTGTGCAGAAAATGGAATTTAGTTACACTGGGCAATTTTATAGAAAATTGCATTTAGAGTGCAAGCCTAGCTTTTTGTAGCAAAGATAACTGCTTCCTACATTTTCTTCACTTTGCAGAAGAATTCCAGCTCCACAGAATATTAATTTTTTGCCTTTAGCCTCTGTTCTTAAGAAGGTATTTTTCCTCTGTCACTGTTCATATTTGAACACCAGAATATAGACCGTGTGTTCCATCCATAAATGAGCAAGTAGGAAGTATGTTGTGTAAGTCCTGTGTAAATGCATTCACAGAGATTGAATATTGGTCTTGTGTATGGAAGTGGCTGTTAAACAGAATGTCTTTCTGGTATTCTCGTCTGAGGAATTAATTTTTTTTAAAGTGGTAGGAGACTATTATTGTGTAATATGATGTGTATTAGATTAAATTCTTAAAACACTTTCCAGCATTACTGAGAATGCTATTATCAATTGGCAATTTACTTTTTTAGAATTCTGATACTCGTAGTGGCCTCACATTGTTTTTCATACAAGCTTGCCCTCTGAAAAGTTTGGGCTTGCTGTTAGCTGTGAGTTATTAATCAACAGATAAAAATTGTGACTTTGCTGTTAAGTTTAAGCAGGAAGAGTTCATTAACTGCAAGTGATGAGACTCTGCCAAAGCTTTTTCATTGTTTTTTAAAGAGGAAAAAAGAGGTTTTATACTTAACTTTGAGGTACAGATTTAAGTGTTGGAGGCGAAACAAATTTTTGTCTTATTTTACCAAAATAAAATTGTATTGTTAGTTTGAGGAATATAGCAGTTTCTTAGTCTGATGTTATCAAAAAATCTTAACTACAATACTTCATTACCTTTAACATCTGAAGAGTTGCATTGTTTGTTTAGAATGCTTCTTAAAAAAAGATAAATTAAAGCACTTAAAAAAAAAAACTAAGATAAAGGTAGAGAATTCCAAATTCAAAAGACAGATGAAAACATGATGTCTAGGCAGCTGTTAATATAAGCAAGACATTCTGATTTGGAAGTTATTAGATGGAAGAACATAGTTATATTGACATTTGGGCCTAAATGTATTTCCTTGAAAGTATGAAGTTGTTCTTTATTTTTTGAAGAGCAAAATAATACTTCATTCAAACTACTGTTGTAAGATACTAAAGTGCTTCACATCCTTTACATGAAAATGAGAATATTAAAAATTTTAAACAGAAATGCAGCTTTGGAATGCCATTTGCTGTAGTGTTAAAAACTGTTTAACTAACAGTTAATGTTGTTGTCTTTAACGTGTAATACTAATAATTGATTAATCTGTATGTCTATTACTTTAAAGATTTTTTAACAACCAGGTTCAGTACTCAATTTAAAGGCGACTCTGGGCTTTCTGCCTTTGAAATATGAAGTAGGTTGAATCTTTGAAACTATGAAATAGTTGAATAACAAATTCGGGGTGTATTTGGTATTCATTTATGTGTAATGAGAGAAAGCCTGTTAATTAGGTAGGGAAGGTACATCTGGTAGCAATAATATTTTAGAGCAGGCTTGAACAGGACATTATTTGCTGTAACCAGAATGATTAGTCCTGTGGAAAAGTTGGTCTAGAGAGAGAAATTTACCTAGTCAGGGAATTTGTCATCTAGCTTTATGAAGAATGCAAGTACTAACCAGAAAAGTTGCGTGTAATAAAGGGACATGAATATAATAATTAGATGAAAGAAGCAATAAAAATTTGGATAGCTGAGTAATTCCTAGCAGTAATATGAACAAGCATTTGGACCGACATAGTTGATGAAAGCTGTGAAAGCTACCATGTAAATGATGTTAAACTATAATGAACATTAAAAATGCATGCTSTAGGAATGTAACAAACCAAGGGTAAGAGGGAGTTCCTCTAATCTTGTTTTCATAGAAGCATATAAAAGATTTGTTGAAAATATTTGCTATATGTATGCCCAAAAGTGTGCCCACACTATTGAGTATGACCTCAGTAATCACAGCAACAGCTGTGTTGCTAATGCTGGCTAGATTCCAATTCTAACTTATATGTTCCAATAATTACACTATGCAACATTACCTTTTAGTTGAAGTCAGACTACAGGATTGTTTTTATAAGTGAAATTAATACTGAAATGTATCCCCACTGTCTCTGAGAATAATTTAATGAAGTTATCCAGGACTTGTTTCTTTGGGTCTATTTGTGTCTCAGTTTATGTGGTTAAAAAACATGGCTCAAAAAAGTACTGAAACAGGTTACCAAAGAACTTGTGGATGCCCTATCGCTGAAGTGTTGAAGCCCAGTTGTTCAAGGATGGGGTTTTGGGCAACCTAGTCTAGTGAAGGTGCCCCTGCCCATCGCAGGGGAGCTGTAATTAGATGGTCTTTAAGGTCCCTTCCAACCAAAAGCATTCTRTGATTGTCTGTAGTRATTCAGCTTTATCCAGAGGCTTGCAGTGTTCATGTCACATTACTTAGTAAAAGTTACTAATTTACAAGTAAATAATATAATTTTTTTTCCTAAACAACAAGTCTATGAAGGTATTGTGGAAGCTTTTAGAGCTTTTTCTAACCAAAGGCTTGAACCGATTAGTACCCAATACAACAGAAAAAGGATAAAACAAAGTTACTTTAGTTTTGACTCTGATCCAAACTGGCTTCTGTTCCAACTTAAAAACGTACAAAGGCAGTTTTTAAACAGTATTGCTTATTCTGTGGACTTGTCATATCCAAGGTGGAACTGTTGAGGTATGCTTCCTCTCTCAGGGACTAACATTGACTGACCTGCATAAAACACCTGTGTGTGATGCAGGAATTGGAGACCAATAAGGACGATCTTTGTGTGCTGCCATGACACAAACTATACTAAATAAAAGTTCCGATGCTGTATTTACTGCAAGCCCAGTAACAAAGACTTTAGAGAAAGTATTAAAACCATTTGGAAATTAAGTCTTATCCCTCATTCTTTTAACCCAGGGATAAGTGGTTGTGKGTTTTGCTGTGTGGCTGCACCGAGGTGTTACCTTGCTTGTTCTCCCTGAATTGCTCAGGAAGCTTGTGAGTTCAAGTGAAAGCTTGACAGTTAAATCATATGTTGATGTAGCAATATGATGGGATCTTTGCTTAAAGGAGGAGCATGAAATTAGTATATTGTGTTAAATGGAGTGGTTTGTGCTGCATGTGGTAAACTCTTTAACTCTAGTAAACATTCACTGACAGTGTGTTGTGTGTGTCTGTGTTTGTGTGGAGGGAGAGAGAATGTGTGTGCACTGATGTTTTTAAGATTTCATCAAGGAAGGCTTGGCGAAAGTGGACTAGAGTACCTTGAATTGGAGCAGACTTTCAGGAGAGACCTTAAAGCTCATCATTAACACCGAGGCCACCCAATAACTGGGGACTTGAAATTAGTGTATGGAAGAAACATCTTTAAACAGAAATAGCKATTATTTTTGTTTACAGGAATAATGTCATATTCTCTTAAAATTTTTCACAATCATCATTGTTATTAAATTTTCATTCAGGTGTACATTGCATTGTACAAAAAGTGCCAAAGTGACTCACCCTGAAGGCAAAGGCTGAACAAGTTTATTCAGATGCATTACATACCCTGACTGTAATAACTTTTTCTTTGTATTATGTTAGGTGTCTTTTTCAGTCTGCATCTCTAGACCTTGCCTCTATGCAAGATATTTTGAGGCTCTTCTGTTTGTTTGAATGAGATGCTGTCTTCATTCTGAGTTTTTCAGGAAACTTCTAGTACATCTGTGTAGCATTTCCAGACTTACTTTAATCCTTTTCCTTATCAAGGGTCACGATCAGAGTTCCACTCTTGCCCAGCACTCTGCTGAGTTGACATTACCCAATCATCATCCGTTTCACAGAGATTTACTTCGATATGCTAAACTCATGGAGTGGCTCAAGAACACAGATTATGGAAAATATGAAGGGCTAACAAAGGTATGTGAAATGCTTAAATGATGCTAAAGAATATATATAATAGACTGGGCATGAGAATCAAAAGAACTATCTGTGTATATGTACATGTAATTTTAATATTGCTGTATATTAAATATAAYTCACTGCTCCTCTTTTTTTGTTGCTTTTTAGAATAGGAAACTTCATTTTTTAGTATTTGTGGTATCCTGCTCTATTTGTTAGKTTTTTTCCTCAAACATGCTATTCTGAACTTACCTTAATATTTATGTAAAACAAAGTTTGCCATTGTACAGCCCAGTTAAAAATAATTATATTAAGCTAATTTCAAATTGGAGTGCTTATTGCCTGTGTGACATCTCTATTTCAACAGACCTTCATTTCACTTGGGAATGTCAAAAGCTTCAGAGGTCTCTTGTACAGTACATTAAATAGAAATGTTTTTGCCTTGTAACTTTTAACTACTTGCTTGAAAGGTTTAACTACCTTGTTTAAAAGTAACATGGAGTAAAACAATTCCTACAGAAGTATACAAAATGTTCAGGCAGAAGTCAAGGAGAAGTTAGTCCTTACAACACGTCTTTTTTTTTTTTAAAGTACTGTCACTCTTAAAGGGAAGATTTAAATTAGGCTTTTAAAATGGCTTTGAAGTAGTTATTCCTTTGCCTTCACTGTAAGGGAGATAGTGAATGGTTGACATCTTTGTGATTTTCTAATAAATAAATGTGAGGATTACGTACTTATGTTTGCTTTTTGAGGGCATAGTAAGCATCTGATAAAAGAGGGTACAGAGAATGATGCTGAATTCTCTCCATTCTACTCTTGAATTTAATTCTGTGATGCTCTATCACCAGTCATCTTATTTGTACATACTGCATTTCATGTTCTTCCTTAYGGAACAGACGTAGAAATTTCTGATCAATGCTCAGTGAACTCACTCACTATGAAAATTAATGTAATATGCTTAAATATTATGCATATATTTTTGTTCATGCTGCATAAATATACTTAGGTAGTCCAAACCAGTTTATTGGTTTTTAAGAATTATTGTAAACTTGCAGGTTTTTAAGAATTATTTACCTACAAGAAAATTGGTATGAATATCTGTTAACTAAATCTACGTTTTTCTTTTAAGAATTATATGGATTATTTATCACGGCTTTATGAAAGGGAAATAAAGGATTTCTTTGAAGTTGCCAAGATCAAGATGACAGGCACAACCAGAGAAGGAAAAAAGTTTGGTAAGCTTCTAGAAGATATATAACTTGCTTTGAATCTTACTATTTGCATAAGAAGTACTCACTGCAACACCGAGGGCTAATTCTGTCATGGTGTAAAATTCTTTACTTTTGGGAGGATAGAAGAAGTTGGACGAAAAATATGCTTTGTAAAACTTCTGACTTCCACAAGCCAAGGTAGCACAAATTCAATCTTATGAAATKGGTCAAAATAAAAGTGTAAAATACAATATTTCTCTGAGTTTTCAAATGTGTGCTCATACTCTACTACCTCAACAAATATTAAAAATCAGCTMTTGTAGTTAATGGAAGTTTGGGCAACATTGTTTTGTGTTCCTTCTGCTGTTATTTCTGCTTTTAATAAATTTTGGGTGGATTTTTAAGAAGCTAGTTTTAATGCTAATTCTACCTAATGAAACTTACATGTTTTAATGGGTTTTTTTTCAGGGAGATTTACCTATGTACCCTGAGACTAGAAATCATAATTTGTTAATGTGTAGGTATTTTTCTTTAAGGGAGAATGTGTTCCTGCTAGGATTAGTCTAATTAGTGAATATGGAAGTGAAGCTTAAAAAAATAACCTGGATACTTAAAAAACAACAGTGATMTAGGTGTATATGTGTATTGTCTGTTCTGTATTTTGTAGTGCAGTGTTTCAAAGCTTGTTTGAAATATTTRTATTTGCCATGGTTCACCAGTTTGCAAATTCTGAATTCCAAAATRATGTGCAGCTGAAGTAAGTTCTGCCAGCCTCTTTTGGGTCCTGAATTTATGCTTTGAAGTTTGATGGTAGAAACCAGAAAAATGTAATGAAAGGAAGAAAGCAGGAGGGTGGTAAGGCTTCTTTGAGAGAGGGGAAAGCTGGAAAGATAAGTCTTGGCAAGCTGTTGGACATGGAAAGCAAGAAGTGCCATAAGATATCATCATCAGAACATTTAAATTCATAAATCTTGAAAAGCAATCTTACTGCAAGGAAAACATACTTTTAGTCCAATATAAATTGATTTCYGAAACATTCTAAACACTTTGTCTTGACCCTTGTTTTGTGATTTGTATTTGTGAAGAGACAATTTTTGTAGCAGTTCCCTAACTTGTGTAAATGTTATGGAGCAATCAGGCATTTTGGAGAAAGGGGTCCTTCAATTCACCATAGTAAAAGCTGCACCTTGAGAAGACTTCTGTCATGTATTTGTGCAAATTTATCTATTTTGTAGCAGCTTATAAGAGTGTGTAATTTTGAAGGCTTCTGTGTTTGTTGTAGTGAYTGTAGTATTACTAATTGCACATTTATTCAAAATACATCAAATCTTAATAGTGAACTTGTTTAAGGAGTAGCATAGGTAGATAATGCTCCAGTTGTACTCAAACACTAAAAATGACCTGTTTCCAAGCTGTGTTGGTGTGTGTTCTTGCCTTTTTTTTGTGCTTTGGGAATAGCACTGCTATTTGAATGCCTCAAACGCAGAGGGGATGCTGGGAGAAGTCTGGCATTCTGTGCTAGTGCAAGGTTCTTTGTCTGCATTTTTATGGCAAAAAAAAACCCAGCCTGGGTCATTAGCATTCACACTCGTCTTAAGTAGTCTCTTTTTTTTCTTTTTTTTTTTTTTTCCTTTTCTGATGAAGCCAAGACTTTGATACTTAAATACCATAAAGTCAGTGTTGGAAAGAGTGCTACTATTGTCATATGTTTATGTGATGTAGCTTGTCAAAAGCCACTAAGGCTCCCCTGATTGTCCAGGGCCTGATCTTTGTAGCTCTTCACATTCTAATAATAAGTCCCATATGATTAGAAATTGAGGACAATGAAGTGGGACCAGTGCATGACAGTGGCATATGCCAAATATGTCATGCCTAATCCTTTTTTATTCAAAACCTGCCAAAACTGCCAAGATCCAAAAATTAGGCTGGAATTAAATTTGAATTTGATGTTATAATTATCGGTAGTGTTGCCTACTTGAGAACATCTGGTATTTAAGACATGTTTGTGGCATTTAGAACTATCTACTCATTCTATTACAGTAGGTTCTGCTTGCCTGCTCCATTTTGGGGGGCTTGTAGCATCCATCCTCATCAAGATCTTTTTAATACCACATAYTGCTTTTAGTGTATGTATGCAAATGCCTTTTACTCTAGGGAATCTATATTTTCTACAAATGGCAATTTACTTGAAATTTCATATTGAAGTCCACTTGAGGAAACCTCAATTGTGAAAAACCCAGGAAAAATAGAAGAACTTTTTTTGTAATTTTTTGTACTATATGTTTATTATTTTCATCCTCTCTAAATTTGCAGTCATCTCTTTTTGGTGAAGCATGAATGCAAAAGCTGTGTTCTCTATGTAAACATCCTGATTTGCAAAAACCAGAAAAATTTAGCCAGTCTTACTGTTAATATGAATTATTTTGCAGTAATGGTGTGTGTGTTTTAAATGAAAAGGTGGACAATATCTCTGACTCAGTAAAAAAAGTATATAAGTACATTTTAATTTCTTCAATTCTATTATTGATATGATGATTTATCTTGGAAACTGAGTCTGACAAATAAAACCCTCTTTTCATGGAATTCTCAGTTTGGGAGAATTCAAATACATATTACCAAAAATATTCTTTAAACACACTATATGAGAAAAAGCCAGTTTTATTACCTAGAAACTTACACAATTTTCCATGTAGTTTAGATWCTGAATTTCTAGAATAGTACCTCTCCAACTAAATGTGTTTGCAATGTAGTTACTTGCTGCTTATAGTTCTCTGCATGTTTCTTTCCAGTTAGAGCTTAACTTGCATCTTGTGCATGGTTTGTGCAAACTGCATTTTAACTTGTCTTTGTCTTTGATGCTTGCAACCTAATCCATCCCAGCTACACTGCCTCGAAAAGAAAGTGCTGTCAAACAGGAAACTGAGAGTGAGTATAACTAGTTGCATTAGTTGGTATTGTCAATGCATGTGTGTCGATGTTACGATGGATGTAGTGCTGCATCAGGGAGAATCTACCTAACACTGAAGCACTCTGTTCAGAACGAAATAAAATTAGCAGAATCATTGGGCTTGCAAGGGAAAAAGGGAGCGCAGCTGGATGTCCCAACATAGAATTTGAGAAGGTTTGCATGTAAAGGCAATATCTTTCGGTCTTCCCATGCTACTAGTTGATAGTAAAAATATGTTTGTGCTTGCGAGCTTGTCATAGTTTTCCACTTTTCCAGTAGGTTGAAGTGACAATTTAGATTAGATCTATAGACTTTGTCTTGTGTCCCTAGACTGGATACCAACACAGCAGTTAAATTAAACTTGCAGGATTGCTTTTAAGTTTCTTTGTGGCTTAGATGTGAGATGTTTTACTTGGAGATCAAATAATGATAGTTATTTGGTCTTTTTTTKTTATTAGCTTTCTCTGTCCTGGTCCAACATTTCTGAAAAATTTGGGGGAAAAATGAAATGAAAAAGAAAATACATGCTCCTAGGAGAAGGCCCAATAATATAATGAAGAAATAACTGAACGTTAATTATGATCAAAAGGAAGGGATTCAAACATTAGCAGCAGAGTTCTTGTGGGGTTGTAAATCCAGCAAAATAGCTGGAACAAACTGTGTAGACAAAAGGATGTTAACAGCAGAAAGATCAAGGTCAAGATGAAAAAGTACYTGTGTGCATATAAAACCTTATTTTTTTCTCTCCTGTGGTTCAGTTCTTCTGCTTGTGGCAACCTTTGCCCAAAATACATTCACAAAGATCATAACTGGTCTTGATTTTCAAGTCTTCAATCCCAGTGTTACTGCATTTCAGAGTTTTGTTCCTTTTATTCCTTTTCCTGTACTTTACAATGAGAGTTTATRTAGTCATATTGTACTTTGAAAATTGGTGAAGAATCTCAATTACCATGTTATGAGAAAGAATATGTTCATAGCAAAAGCATTTATAGCGTAAATGGTATGATTTTAATATAGGACTACTAGCAACTCTTGATCTCATACATTCTGTAACAAACCTGTTTTTGAGTATTTTATTCTGCCTTCACTTTCCTCCTTCATAATGTCTTTATTTCACAGGTCTCCATGGGAGTTCTGGAAAATTGACTGGGTCTACTTCTAGTCTAAATAAACTTTCTGTTCAGAGTTCAGGAAACCGTAGATCTCAGTCATCCTCACTGTTAGACATGGGAAACATGTCTGCCTCTGACCTGGATGTGGCTGACAGAACAAAATTTGATAAGGTAAACCCAAAATATCGCATAGGATTCCTGCATAGTTTTATATTAGAAGCATCTTACATACCCTTCTTGTACAATTCAAAAATCTGTACTTCTTAATGCATGCCAATTTCAAAGTTTGTATGTACCATACATCTAATAAAGGCAGTTCCTAGGAAATATGTAGATCACAGTATTATTCTCAGATTATAATATTCTGTTTAGTTCCTTTATGTGCTGTGTGTGATCTTTAAAGAATATCAAGCATAAAAAATTTTCTATTAAATTTAAGCCAAATATGYGTTTTTGAGCAAATAGGAGTGGAACTGGTGGATTCTCCACTGATTTTATTTTTCTCAGTACAGACATTCASTGTTCTATGACATTTTGCCAGTATGTCAGCAAAGGTCAAAGATAAGGAAGATAAGAATTTTAGCCAGGACTTGAGCACGACCCTTAAATTTTATTCATACTGGTTTCACATCAGTAATCATCAGTTTTCAGCTTTAACCAATTGCACTAAGTTATTATTGGAAYGTCCTCATCCAGGTTTTAAAACTGAGGACGTCTGTCCTCAGCATCTGTTGACTTTTTTCCTGGACCTCCAAAAGTGGCAATACTACTCACCATTTCTTGTGGAATTAACTCCTCAGTGCTGTGGAAGGAAAAGGAGCAGTTATCAGTTGGAGATGAAAACAATTTTGTTTTGTTTTCTGTTGAATTATTTGATGGAGAGGAATGGTTATTTTCTGACCCCTTCAAATCATTGTTCAGTCTTTTTTTGGGAGGAAATATATGCCTTRAACAATATTAATTGTTAAGTATTGCAAACCTGTATCAACAACTTAGAATTAAAAAGCTAAGTTGTTAAAACAAGTTTATACAATTATTGTGCTATTATTTGCAACTTCACACTTGTATCTCACACCTACTGTGGATATGTGGATTTGACTTAATATACACAGAGCTGTAAGCTACTGAGCTGACACTGCTAGATTGCTGGGGTTTTTTTCCTAAGGGAATTTTCATCAGCATGGATTTCCTACGTGGCTAGATAAGTTTAATTTATGTACATTGTTGCATGTCTTAATCTTTAAATACTTGCAGAGAAAAATCTAAGAGAAATACATCTTATATCTGAATTAGAATTTCCTTATATTGGATTAATAAAATTGTTGTAATTARTAATTGCCAAAATAGTGTTTCATTTTAGTTTAAATCTAAAAACTGTGTTGCATACTTCAGTACAAATCCTACYTGTTTGTTTCTTTAGTGGCTATGTAGAAACTACTTTTTCTACAGAGCAGTTGTCTTCTACATACACAGTTGACCTGGTTTTCTTCCCTGAGGCTTTTGATTTTGTTTTCTTCCACTCAGCAACCCAGGTGATAAAGATGGTGGCAGAACCCATGACTTACTATTAAAATGTGGATGTTTTCATTATAGCACAGAAGTCCTTCCTTAGGCTGTAACTAAAAAAACTTCTACTTGTAGAAAAACATAGGTGGCTCTTTGCTTCACAGTATTGCACAGATACAAAAGGACTGTTGAAGATGCAACTATTGCTTTTAAAGATATAAGCTGTTTCCATTTCTGTTAAGTAGTAATAACTGTTCTAAAGCTTAGGGAAGATATAATGTATTTGCAGAAACAATAAAAATTAGTATTGCTTACTGTCCATAGTATTTGGTGTGCTGATAAAAGWTTTTGGCTTTCTTTAGATTTTTGAACAAGTATTAAGTGAACTAGAGCCTTTGTGTCTGGCAGAACAGGACTTCATTAGTAAATTTTTCAAACTACAACAACATCAGAGCACCTCGGGAACAACAACGGTATGATTTACATTCTCTGTCACTCAAGTAAAAAGTATTGACCAGACCTCAAAAGAGACCTGTTTAAAAGAGAACTTTGGAATTCTTTTGGTGATTATGTGATCCAGGTGATAAATAATTCCTTTTCCTTCATGAACTAGTAGGATCTTTATTTTTTGCTGACCAGTGCARAATCTGTGAAAGAAGGATGGACATGTTTCCTTTGCCATAGCTTTGTCTCCTCATAACATCACAACAAACACTTCATCATGCCATGTAGGAAGACAATAGGGAGTGTTTGTGGGTAGTATTGTATTTGATGGAACAGGACTGGAAAATTACCAGAACTTTGCAAACTCCTGTATTTTCTACTCTGGAGGCAGGGGGTGGAAGGGACTATGGAGCTGCTATCTATTGTCAGATACAGTAACTGCTTAGATACGGAATTTGAGACAAACCTTATCTTTACATACATTCCTTGTTCTTATAGAATGAGGTGGAGGAAATGGATGGAGCAGCTTTATCTCGTTCATACACTKCTGGTGTTCCACAAACAGTATCATCTGAGTATGTGCTGCTGTTTTTTATTATTGATTCTTAAGCCTGTGTTYGAGTTTATTTGGCATATAAAGCCTTTTTCTCTAAAATCAGAAATTATTYCCTTTCAGTGAAAATGAATAGTGAACTTCTAACTTAGACACTGAGTGTGTCAGTAAATAGAATATTTTTCGTATATAGGATATGTGTTTCTGTGTATATTTGTTTAATTCTCTTAATAGTTTGCAGATTGAAATTAGGCACTGTAATACAGAAAATATGCTTAGTAAAGTTCTGAGAGTGTATGGCAGCTTCCACACAGGAAATACTTTTTGGAATATTTTATACSTGTGACTTGATTTTTACTGTGTGGCACTGACATTCCTTCCCTTAACAAYTTACTTAAAATCATGAGACTTGTTGAATGCAAATGAGACTACTATATCTAATATATCAAAAACATGCAAAATAGCCTAGTAAGCTGTCAGAGTAATATTTTTCTCTTATGCATTTTTAATAGGAAGGACATGATCCGACAAATGATGACAAAAATATTTCGCTGTATTGAACCTGAGCTGAATAACCTTATAGCACTGGGGGACAAGATTGATAGCTTTAATTCCCTTTATATGTTAGTTAAGATGAGTCATCATGTGTGGACAGCACAAAACGTGGACCCTGCATCCTTTCTCAGCACAACACTTGGAAATGTTTTGGTGACTGTCAAAAGGAACTTCGATAAGTGCATTGTAAGTGCTTCAGTTTTTCTGATTAAGCTAACTGTAATAATATAGGAAGCCCACTCCTACCACATTTGATTTTACATTTCTTTATAGTTAAATTCTTGCTTTAAATTTGAATTGAGAATTTGTAACTTTATTTCTGTTCTACTGGCCAAGCATTCAAAAAAAATGGTGGTTGTGTTTCTTTCTTCCTTTCTATTTCAGTATTCTTCCTTAAGTTGCTATTTGTAATAAATAAGSCTACTCATTCACAGCTCTGAGCTGCTTGACATTTTTAGTTGTTCAAATTTGTACTCCCACTGAGATTACTGAAGACCACTAAGTAAATATAGCTGTCTGCCTCTTACTTGCCAAAACCAAACCTTGTGGACTTACAAGAGTGTGAGGTCTTTTGGCAGTAGCAGAGGCAGCCTCTACTCTCTGAAACTTCCTTTTGCTAATACCGTTATTATTTTGAATATGGCAGGTTTAGTGAAAACATAGATGTTGGTATAACTTCGTTTTGTCATAAATGTAATTTGACTCTAGGCAAACATAGACCATTCTTGATTCAGTTTAATGCTTAAAATATTTTGAAACTGATTTTTTTGATTATACTCAGAAATAAAATTTCAGTTGAAGGCTAAAGAAACTTCCTGCAGCAGAAGGAATTGTTAGCTTGGCTGAATCAGAAATGTGAAGTTGCTTGTTAGATTATAAAATGAAAATTGTTAATTGTTCTGGTGCATAAATTTGSGGTTTCTTCATTGGGTGCTTTTTTTTCTTAATAGTAAGTAAACAAAGGAGAATAAAAGCTCATCTTTCCTTTTTCTTTCCAATTAYTTTACTTAATAAATTTTAAAGGGTAAAAAGGGTGAAAGACTAAATAGATGTATTAATTGTAAGAATTATTTCTATGTTTGGATAAATGMCAATTTTTCAGTATGTCTGCATTTTTCTGTTAATAATTGTTACCTGATCTGGAACCTAACATCTGTTCTTGCTTTAAATTAAAGAGTAACCAGATGAAGCAGATGGATGAAGTAAAAATCTCAAAGAAGAGTAAAGTTGGGATCCTTCCATTTGTTGCTGAATTTGAAGAGTTTGCAGCCCTTGCTGAATCGATTTTCAAAAATGCGGAACGGCGAGGAGATCTAGATAAAGCCTATATAAAACTTATTAGAGCTGTCTTTGTCAGTGGTAGGTCTTCCAAGGCTGTCATAATTACTAAAATGTTAAAAACCCACTACCTTGTTGAAGATTTTTGTCCTAGTGAAGCTGAAAGTTCATTTTTCTGTGACTTTGCTTAAATATCTACCATGTGAAATTTATAAGGGGGACTGAAAGCATGCTTCCAGGCCTCCCCAGAATGTGACTGGTTCCTCATATCTGTAAATTAYACCCTACATAGTAGTTACCTTGTATCTTTTTAGAAGTGACTTTTTTTGCCTTACAAAATTCGTGGTCTTAGAGCTTGTATGTATCTGTTATTTCTTTTGAAGGCTCTTAGAGTGCGTTTTATTTAGTGGCAATTCTGACAATTACTCATACAACTGTTAATCAATCACTTGAAATTTAAAAACTCCTTTTTTGATAGTATTATGGTTATTGGTTTTGTATTTCTGAATTTGGTTGTCCTTTTGGTATTTCAAGTATTCTGCTTCCTGTTTCTTTCAGTTGAGAAAGTAGCTAATGAAAGCCAGAAAACACCCAGAGATGTGGTCATGATGGAGAACTTTCATCATATTTTTGCAACACTTTCTCGCTTGAAAATTTCTTGTCTGGAGGCTGAGAAAAAAGAAGCCAAACAGAAATACACTGACCATCTTCAGTCTTATGTAATCTATTCACTCGGACAGCCTCTTGAGAAATTAAATGTAAGTGTATTTGAGTACCATTTAAATGGTACAGAATATTTTTGAATGTTTAGTTTGCACTATTTGATCTCTTTATCACTGCATGTTCGTAGAAATATTTCCTCTGTTTACTAAAATATTTTATAGTTACTGTGTTGAGAAAACTGGTCAATGGCAGTGACGAGGGAGGGCAATTATGAACAAATAGGTTGTTGTATGATTATGGTTTAAATAAAGATGCTCAGGTGCTTATTGAGTTCATCCAAAAGATCCAGTATTTGGATCCCTGGCTATGAGCTCACGAATTGAGGATTTTGAGGCTGATTATTAGTTACAACATTGCAAAGAAAAGCTCAATTGCTTCTAGGAATGACTGATTTCAGTTTTATGCTAGTACTTAGAGTGYTTTAGTGTTGGGCTGTGTTTTAATGTTTATGGCTGGCACTACTTCATACCCAATAAAAAACAAATATTGGGAGAATACAACAGTCATGAAGTAGAATCAAGMCTTAACCACACATATCCTTGTCAAATTAAGATAATTAGCTTAGATTTGTGATATAATTTGTGAATAATGCTGTTACTTGTTGTTAGCATTTTTTTGAAGGTGTTGAAGCTCGTGTGGCACAAGGTATACGAGAAGAGGAAGTGAGCTATCAGCTGGCTTTTAATAAACAAGAGCTTCGTAAAGTTATAAAGGAATATCCTGGTAAAGAAGTGAAGAAGGGATTGGATAATCTCTACAAGAAGGTAGATAAACATCTCTGTGAAGAAGAAAACTTACTTCAGGTAAACTAAATCATGTCTTAAAAACCTGTAACATTTACAGAGAGACTTTTTATTAYCGCTTTAGCATATGTATTTTGTGACAATGTTCAGCATAACTCTGAAAAAAACATTAATTTTGAGTGCAGCTTTTGAGTTTTTTGTATAATACCATTCTATTTCTATTTGTTTAATATTGATTTGAGCCAGAGTGAAGGAGAGAAAATTCAGAAGCTTCCTTTGTGATTCCCTAGCTGACCATTAATGGGTGATGTCTTTTCTACATAATATACTGGAAACAGAACTAGATTTAAATGAAAGGGTAATCTGATGCAAAATTTAGCAGGTGCACTACAGCAGAATACTTTAATTACATATTTTCTGATAGTTTTATTATCTAATGTTTTTCTTACAAAAAAAGAAAAAAAACTGTAAATTTTCTTCCTGGACTAAATGATTAGTAGACTTGAGCAAAGCTTGTTTAAACAGCTTTGAGAGTCTGAAACCCAAATTATAGCACTCTTACGGTTCAGGATGTTTTCCTGAAAGACAAAAGCARTATCTCTATTAGGAAAACTTCTCCATGTTATTTTCTGTTTTGCGCTTTGCACATTTATTACAAGTCACGTCAATATTACAGATTTTAAACTRAATGCAGCAGTTCTGTTTATTGAACTTTATTAGTAATTTTGAGCTGTAAAATGACACCTGAACTGAGAATCAGTTAATGAACCAATGTTTTGTAGTTCATATATGTAGTGTACTGTGCCAGTTGACTTTYCCTAAAGTTTGCTTTCTTTGGCAGGTTGTGTGGCATTCCATGCAAGATGAGTTTATACGACAGTACAAGCACTTTGAAGGGCTGATAGCTCGCTGCTACCCTGGATCAGGAATTACTATGGAGTTCACTATACAGGATATTTTAGACTACTGCTCCAGTATTGCACAGTCTCATTAAATTCTACAAAGGGAAAGAGAAGCTGGCAAAGTGTGTGCCTGTGTATAAGGGAACCAAACACTATAAATAATCTTTTTGGGTTTTAAAAGGTGGATTTCCATGTGTGTGTAGTTAATTGCCCTATTTGCTGAGTTATACTCCTGCTTCAAATACCTTTCAGGGCAAAATGAAACCTTTGGGGTTTTGCTGTACTTCTACTGGGCTGAAGTACTGTTTGAATGCATTAATTCTGTGAAACACTTTGGATACAATTATTCCCTTCCCCTAATATTCAAATACTTTTATTTATAATCCCTTCTCTTGCTCAAAACAGTAAGCACTACCTTCCTAATATGCCAAAAGAATACTACTGTTTTCACTAATATTTTGCATCTTAGAAATTATGTAAGCATTGAAGACTGTAAGATATTTYCCCTTCCTTGTTCTAGAAAGTATGGATGTACAACTTTATGCAGTGGGAAGACGGAATTCATGTTCTGAGATGTAATGTGACTATGGCTCTAATTCTTAGTTAAACTATGTTCATCATATTATTTCTGTGGAGTGTTACTTCAAAAAGGTGAAAATACCTGAAGGAGTTAATTCCATTGTTTCGCTTCTCGTCGTTGAAGGGTTGCTGCACAGAAATAAAGCAACCTGTTCCAGTGTTTCACCATCCTTACAGTAAAGACCTTCTTCCTAATATCCACCGTTTAAGTCTGAATCCTTTGCCCCTTCTGTCACTGCATGCCCTTGCAAAACGTCCCRTTCCATTTTTCTTGTAGGTTCCCGGGGCCGGGCTGTCGGCACGGGCAGCTTCCTCTGCACGGAGGCGAAGCCTCTTGTCCCGGATCTACCGGGGCAGCGGGGCCTGCAGCACGGCCGCTGCTCACCCCGTCYGCCGCCCGTCCCGGGGCCCAAGGAAGCAGGAAGCGTTCCGCCCGCCGCGGGCAGGCTGCCGGGCCGGGAAGGGAAGGGAAGGGAAGGACCGGGCAGGAAACGGAAGGGGCGGGAAGGGAACGAGCAGGCAGGGCCGGGCCGGGAAGGGAAGGGGCGGGCCGGGAAGGGTATTGGGCAGGGCAGGGCCGGGCCGGGAAGGGAAGGGAAGGGGCGGGCAGGGAAGGGAATTGGCGGGCAGGGCTGGGCCGGGAAAGGAAGTGGAGGGCAGGGCCGGGCCGGGAAGGGAAGGGGCGGGCAGGGCAGGGCAGGGCAGGGCCGGGCCGGGMMGGGAARGGRMGKGSAGGGCAGGGCAGGGCAGGGCCGGGCGTTCGGCGGCGCGGACGCGTCCCYCCCGTTGCTGAGGTGACGGACCGGAAGCGGCCGCTACTCCGCGCGCCATTTTCAAAGGTTTTCAAGCGCTGGCACATCGCGGCCGCTCCGCAGTGGCCCCGGCTGCCCCCGCCGCGKTTAGTGACAAGTGTGGTAAGTGTGCTAAGGCCGGCTCGGAGGGAGCGCGGTAGAAGTGGCGTAAACTTGTTTGGAAAGGGACCGCCCGCCCGTCTGTAGGTGCAGGCTGCGGTTGCTGGAAGGTCTTCAAAGCTTCCAGTTTGGAGAGACGTGTGATGAGCAGGCTCATAATCGAAAGGGTTTTTTTGTACTGTAGTGTGAACCTACAGGGTTTGGTGACAGGCTGCCCAGGGTGGTGGTCCCTCTCTGGAGACACTCCAAACCCAYCCAGACGCGTTCCTGTGTCACCTGCTCCAGGTGACCCTGCCTCGGCAGGGGGGTTGGACTGGATGATCTCCAGAGGTCTTTCCAAACCTAACTCGTTCAGACATTCCATGACATTTTAGGGAAGAAGTCTTGTTTTTTCAGGACAAGAGTTGTCTTTCCATTGGCAAAGTGCTGAGACTTCACAGTAAACGTGGTGTTCTACTCCCAGCAAATGCGCTTCGAAGGAGGTTTTCCTAAAGCAAGTGCTGGCTCAGTGGGTGTATCTTCTTGAATCTGATGTTGTAGCAACTACGTGTCACAGCAGAGCCCTCAGAGCCACGCATTAAAGCACTGCAGTAGTCAGATGTCTGGTCGGCTGAGTGCCATTGGTACCTGGGTGAAAACAAAACTAGCTCTTTGTAATGGGATGAGCTGCATGGTCAGTAATTACAGAGACTGGAAAYTGCAGTTCACAGTTATCTTTGTTGTTAATTTTACCGACACAATTAAAAAAAAATAAAAATTATAGCATAAAAATTGGTCTATAGTACTTTCTTTGTGTTCAGTTGTTAGTAATGCGTCATCCTCATGGCTGCATTRTTTCTTCCGTGGTCAAGATCCACTTTTGCTCTGCATTTTTATTATTACATTTTCTTATTGMTATCACAAGTATTGCATCTGCAACAGTTCTTAACCTATACTCACCATCAGTGGGCAGCAGTAATATAGAAGACTTGGATTTCCAAAAAGMTTTTTGAGAGGGTTCTTTATCAAATGCTTTTGAGAAAGTGGGTTTCTATCAGAAATGGAGAAAATAAGCTAGAGGTTAAAAAAGAGTAGAAAGTGCAACCTTACAGTGAATGTGCAGAAGATTRTCTGCYTTTTAAGACTGACTAGTGAKCAGAAAGAATATGTTAAACAGCAAGGAACAAAATTTATTCATTATATGGATGTGTTAAGTGCAATCCAAGGGTTGCAGAAGAGTCCCACTGAACTGAGTAACAAGGCGGGAGTTTAGGAGAAGTGTTAATAAATGCAAATTGGTCTCTAAATTAGTGGCAGTAACCTCAGGAAGATGTGAATGCATCTAATAGATGCTTTAGAGCAAACAGTCCAAGTGTCCTGGTTTCAGCTGGGATAAAGTTASTTTTCTTCCTAGTAGCTGGTGCAATGTTGTGTTTTGGATTCAGCATGAGAATAATGTTGATAGCACACTGTTGTTTTGGTTGTTGCTAAGTAGTGCTTGCTCTCAGCAAAGGACTTCCCAGTGCCAGTGAGGAGCTGCACAGAAAGCTGTGAAGGAACATAGCCAGGACAGCTTATCTGAGCTGGCCAAGAGGGTATTCCACACTATAGAGCTTCATGCCCAGTGTATAAACTGGGGGAGTTACCTGGAAGAGGGGCTGAGTGTGGTTCGRGGGCAGACTGGGCATCAGTCATCAGGTGGTGAGCAATTGCATTGTGCATCTCTTGTATCTCTTGGGCTTTATCAATCTCCCTCGTCTTTTTATTCTTCTTTTTCTACTACTACTATTACTATTATTATTATTATTATTATTATTATTATTATTATTATTATTATTATTATTATTATTATTATGTTATATTTTGTTTTGATTATTAAACTGTTCTGATGGCAATCCACAAGTTTTGCCTTTTTCCCCCTGATTCTGCCCTCTATCCCTGTGACCCTGTGGGAGCATGGGGAGTAAGTAAGCAACTGTTTGGTGCTTAGTTGCAAGCTGGGATTAAGCCACAACAAACACTGATCAATAATGTGAAAGAATGGGTTAAACAGCAGGGGACAAAATTTACTCATTATATGGATGTGTTACATGCAGTCCAAGGGTTGCAGAAGAATTTTAATAGACTGAGTAATGATGCAGGAGTTAAGGAGCTGTGTCAATAAAGGCAAAGTGACACAAATTGTGGTTTCTAAAGTGGTAGCAAACGCTCATAGAGATGTATCACTGTGAATGCATCTAATTGATGCTTTAGAGTGATCAAAAAGGCAAATGGTAAGTTAGGAATCAATATGAAGGCTACAGCCAAGCATCTCTATGGTTACTCAGAGAAAGGTGTATCAGGTACTATTATATTAATTTCAGTTCAGCTTTTGGCCCTGCAAGTCCCTGCATTATAGGCTTATATAAAGAAAATGTGTGTAAAAGTAAGATTTGACTCATGTTTTTTAGGTTTTATATTCTTGCCATGGCAACTGTGAAGATACACAGGATATTGTGKCAGACAGGTCCTGGATTCAACTGAATCAGTGCATCAGTTCATATATTGATTTTATACTTCCAGAAAACCAAATTCTCCTGATGTGGAAGTTACTACATACTTTTTCATGTCATGATAAGACTATTGATAGACTAAGTTTAGGATATGAGATGTAAATTATGCTATTTAAAGTTAATTAATTGCAATAAGTCTGCAATTACTGACACATTTCTTTCCAACAAAGGGTGTACAACAATTATTGTCTTTGAAGACTTTAATATCAGCGTTAAGTTCTCTGAAATAACACCTCCCAATTCTTATTTTCATTCCAGGATGCCTTTTGGATCTCTACTGCAACTGTTCATTTCCTGGGYTTATTGTGGATCAGATGTGGCTCTAGGGAACTCTTTCTGGTTTGATTCCAGTGGCAGTAATGAGTTGAATTTAAAATTTCAGTTTTTAGGAAGGAGAGTGTTTCAACCAGGAATTTGTCAGTACCTCCCAATATTTGAGTCTTTTTAAGTAACCATACTGTAAATGCCYGTTGCAGGGATTTAGCAAGATTATGTATGTACTTCCTAGCCATAGTTACTGACTTTCTAACATATGTCCATTTGTTGTTCTTTGCAGTTATCACAGAAAAACGCCATTCCCGTACAAGTTGTGACAGTTTTGTTCTTGGTATTTCTTTTGTAAAACTTTCTCAGTGTGATTAGTAACAAAATTCCTCTTTATAAAACACAGGCTTTTAAACAAATTCAGTGAGTGAGTTTAAGGTAGTTTAATCTTTTTAASTGATACAAGTTTTCTTAAGGAGAAGATGGGCTCAGGAAAACCAGTTTTTTTTGTAGTAATATAAGATGTATTTCTGAGACTAAATCTAGACACAGTAACACAATCGCTCTTTTCCTGAATTCAACACAGAACCTTCAACTTTAATGCAGAAAAACAAAGAACTTGTCTCTTTTATCTCTAATCTTTGGCTGTCAGGGGAGTATGAGGARCATTTACTACACACCAGGACATTGACATCTGCTTAGCACACTGGTGGAAAGAAAGTGTGCTGCCACCTTCTTCAACCTTCCCACCAYAATATGTAAGGGATTGTTCTCCATGCTATTGCTTAGTTAATATCCCAGCATCATGAACCTCTTCAAGCAAACGGCTTTTTTTGCTTGAAGAGATTCTGTGCTTATAAGACTGGTGATTTTCTCTCATCTATGGAGCAGCACCCAGCAACCACAGGCCTGTTGCTAGACTTCTTTGTAGTGTTTTTATAAAATGAGATTAAATCTTAACTTGGCAGCATTGATTAGGAGAGAAACGTGCACATTTTTCTCACTTTATTATTAATAATTAATTTTGTTTTCAAATACATGCATATGTTTATTTAATACCTTTTAAAGATCTGAGATATTGTGGTGATAGTTTGGATAATCCCTATATTCTGTCCATTTTATATGAGATGCAAACAACACGTTGATTTGCTAGTTTGGCTGCTGAGCTCTTGGCAGCTAATCGGCTAATACTGAAACGTCTGAAGAAATGTGAGGGAAAATGTTTTACAGAAATAACTGCTTTTCAAAAATGTTTCTATTGAAGAGATGCTTTCACATACTGAGAAACATGCTTTAGTCCTTGATGTGTCTTTTCATTCAATGTCTAAATTCAGAAGGACATAATGATGTAAAAGTTCTTCTTCCTTCAAACATACTTGGAAAAACCCAAATTATCATTTGGATTCAGACACAGTAATGTTGATCCTGTTCCATTTAGATCAACTTAGTAATAAAAGGATAATTAACCAGTCAGTTGAAAAAACCCCAAACCTCTGATCCTTCAACTGTATTTTCCAGAAAATGATGCAAGTATAACTATAGTACACCAGTATTTTTTTCCCTTCCTATTTTCTATCATAGAAAATAGATACTGTAAGTTAATCTGTCTTTAACATTTAACACATCCTACAAAATTTTAGATATGGTTGGTGTAAGTTATATTAAGAACTGACTTGAAAGTAAGATTTATATATGAAATAAAAAATTATGAGTTTTTGAGAATAATCTGTCAATTTGTATTGTGTAAGATGCAATGATGACCATGATTTAAAAAAAAATCAGTATAATGAGAAAACTAACTGCCAAGGCAAAAATTTATTTTTAAATTAATATCTAAAAAAGTTTAAAACTTTTTCAGTCACAGTAATCCTCTTTTGACTTGCTTAAATTTTAAGGACATGCTTATGCACTGCATTTCCTACAGGAAAAAAGTTTTCTTCCATTTTTTTTCTGTATTTTACTTTCTTTAAAGGACAGATGCTGTAACCCACAATCTTTTGCAGGTGTCCTGTTTTTCTTGACTCTGATGAAAGCAGCTTTGGAGGTGTGTTTACAATGAGTACAAACGCAGAGCGAAGGTTTGTTAATCTCAGGAAACGTCTGGATCAACTGGGCTATCGACACCCACTGGGAGTGGAGAGTTTACCTTTGGTGGAAAAGCTTTTTAGGTATTAAAAGGAGATTCATTTAAAAAATAGTAATCATATAATAGGTATTGTTTGATTTTTGACATGTAAGGAAGAATGCTTAATCTGAAGATTATTTTCTAGCAATGTTACTTCAGAGCTAACATTAAGTTCCTCTGTATGATGAAGTCACATGGGTTTGCTTAAGTGATGGGARCATCTTAAGATTCAATTTAGTTCAGTAGAATTGCTTCTAAGAAAAATAGAAAAATTCAACTTTTCTAAACTCATAAGAGAGCCAAGGAATAGTCACTGTTGATACGTGCTTAAAAGGACACRTTCTTAGAACGGATTGTAGGAAAAATAATCCCTGTTGCCTGTTCTATGACTTAAAATAAAACATCCACTTCTCCATTTATTGTGACCTCATTTAGAGAATTTTAAAGAAAAAACATCAAATTTTCAGATTGCCTACTTACATCTGCCATTTTGTGGCTTTGACATTATTAAGAACATAGTAATGTCCATAGTGATCCAATTATATTTGGCTAAACATGCAAATGTAGGTGTTATGGGTCTGTTGCTCTCTAGTATGTAATACAGATGGAAGAACCATAGGTAGGCAGATGTGGAGTAATCTGTTTTCAACATYAGGTCTCTTTCCTCTGTCTACCAGATAGTTTTACTCTTTCCATCACTAGTTTTGATACTTATCAGATATAAACTGATATACTTTGTAACTATCTTGGTTTTTTTTGTCCTGTTCTTTCCTATTAATGTTTGTTTAAACAGATGGTTCCTATCTTTGAGTTTTTCTTTCATGAATGTTTTGTTGCCTTTGTTTGAACTTATTCATCCTCCCTCTTAAGGAAAGGGTTTTGTAGTATAATAATAATAATAATAATAATAATAATAATAATAATAATAATAATAATAATAATAATAATAATAGTAAAACATTTGCGTGTGCAGGGTAAAGGCTGATAACATTGGTAACACTGATGCTCCTTTATCCTAGTGACTTAGTTCATACAACTGAGAGCTTGCGCAGAGCAAAATTATCTGCTGGAAAAACGGAAAAAGAATACAGCAATTATGATACTATTTTGGAACCTTATAAAACAGAGAATGCTAGACTTACCAGGGAAAATAATGATCTACATTTAGAAATATTAAAACTGAAAGAGCTGTCTGATCGTCATGTTAAAGGTAATATACAAATGATTATACCTTTTTTTAATYCTTCCATGCCAAAATAAAATCGTGGCTAAATCTTTGATCTGTAGATTCATTTATCTGTACTTACAAGTGAGTCTGAGTGGTCATGGAGTTTGGTGACTTTCAGGAATTAAGGTTCATGCTCAGACATTTCTTTTGAAGTAAAAAATGTATGAAATTCTGCAAATTATTGTTTTAATCAGACATGAGAATGTTAAAAATCTTAACATATACTTTTGTACCTTGAAATAGTACTTGGTAATTGCAAACTAAATTCTGCTGTTAAATGTGCCTTTGTTCCACAAAAGCTGGAACAAAGTTGGGTATTTATTTGTAAAACATTTATAGATATATATTTTTGTGTGTTTGTTCCTAAATATATGAACATATGTTTGTGTATTTAATAATTTTATGCTATGGAAAGAAAATACAGGATTCTTTTTATGCATATTGGGGTGCTACTATGAAAAATAATAGTGAATAAGAGAGATAATACTGCTTTTCTCTGCCTTGAAGATTTGAAAGCTTCCTTAAGGAAGATCGAACATGAAACATCTGACTTGAAATTTTTGAATAACCAATACATGCATAAAATTAAAATGCTGGAAAAAGAGAACAAAGCCAAGACTGAAAAAATTCAGCAACTTCAGGAGAAGAATCTGCAAGCAGTGGTGCAAACACCTGGTGAGTATAAATAGTCACAGATATTTCAACTCTTTCTGGGCTTTTTTGGATCTTCAGAATATAATATTCTTTTCCTCCAGTGAGAAAAGTTGTTATCATAAAACATCCAGTAGAGTGACATTACCCCTTGAAAGTTTTAGCTCTGAATTCTGTCATTTCTCWGCATGAAGTTTCATTTGGTCATCACTTGTATTGGGGACAAATCTGAATGCAGCTGAGATTGAACAGAAGCYAATTAAGTTAAAATGTGACTGCAAAACACTATTAATCAATAGCTATTTCTTTTATTGCTGCATCTAATTTAGTCAGAGACAGATTGCTTGACACTTGCATGTTTTTGACAGGTAATTGATGTGTAGGTGACAAATTCAGATCTTTGAAACCAAGATCTAAACATAGCAAGAATCAAAATATGACTACAAATATTCCAACCCTCTATAAGCCTGCCATATTTAAAGCATGTTTTGATAACTTAAAATGTTTTACATGTTACTTTCAGGTTAATTTCTTTCTCCAGGGTTTCCTTTTTCCTAGTTTTTTTCAGGCTAAGTAGAATAGAATTATTTTGTGAAATTTTGAAACTGTCTTTTTTACCAAGTCAGTTAATTATGTATGTGTTTTCGGCATCTGAAGAAAATCAGTAGATAGCTAACAAAAATTAAAWTTTCTCTTTCTTTTTCCATACCTCTCTGCTACTACTATTTCTGCATACTTCATGTCCTTTGCTTCAAAGATGACATGTTACACTTTTGTCTGTCTTTCTGCATACTTGCCCCTTGGTSGCCAGTCTTCTGGGATTTTTCTACACTACACCATCCAATATTGCATATTCTTATTTAATCATATGATGAAGARTAAATGTTCTGTCTGGAAATAATACTATGTTTTGCTTTTTTCTAAGTATGTTATCATTCAAGCTAACAGCATACTCTCCTTGATAAGCAGTAGAATATGATATTCAATGAAATGACAACCGTCTAGAAGGAATAAAAATATTACTAGATAATACAGAGGTTTAGTCATAAAATAGTCCTTAAATGTGAAAGCCAAATGTCTTTTGTGGTGTTTTAATTTAGCTTTTTTAGTAAGCTAAAGTTTGAACTATAGAATATTTGTGATCTTAAACACTGGGGAACATTACTTGAACTAAGCTTTGTGTGTTTCCTTATTATAATAGTGAACTTCGAGAAAACTGATACTAACCTGCAGGAATGGTGTTGTCTAGAATGTGTGAATTTTATCAACTTATTGCAGAAGGATTAAAATGATTAAACATGCCTATTCCTAYAGAATAGACAGGAAAATTAATTTTGTATTAAAGAAGATCACTCCCTTGCTTTAATTCCAAATAATATGCCTCTGGATTTGGGCTTTTAGGTGGCAGGAAAAAAAGCATTCCCTTCAGGCGCCAACGCATGCAGATAGACCAGCTTGTGCCCCCATCCGGGGTSAGTGCGTACCCAGTGCCTCAGCCAGAGGACCCGTACATTGCTGACCTTCTCCAGGTGGCCGATAATCGGTGAGCAAAAGAGCTTTGTCATTTTGGAGTGTAGGTGTGTCTTTGATTCTTGCTGTCCCACTCTTTTTGATTGACAAGTTAAATGAATCTTCCCCCAGTTGAGTCTGTCACCGGTGACAGTAATTGGTAGATGATCTCCCTGTCTTTATCTTGACCCATGAGCTTTTTCATATTTTCTCCTCTATCCTGTTGAGCAAGGGAAGTAAGAGAGCATCTGGGTGGGGGACTGGCAGCCATACAAGGTCAACCTGCTATAATATCTCAGACAACAGSTTCTGCAATAATATTTTGTATGAACAGAACTATATCTTTTTGAATTATTTGGGTTCAGGAGCAAAGAGGAAATGCTAATATTGACTTGTGTACCTGCAATTCTTCCATGAATTCACATGATAAATATAGTGCTACATTTCAGAATTCAAGAACTTCAGTCAGAAGTCACAGAGCTACAGGAAAAACTGGAGACATCTGAAAGTGGAATGAAAAATTACAGCAAACAGGTATGTTTATGGCATCATTAGTAGTGGTATTATTCTTGTTAATATTATTGTTGTTATATAGGTGTTGTAGCCAGGACAATGGCCTTGATGATTTAAAAGCCTTGTTGGGAAGGCATTATAGGGCTTGTGAAATACARTTATTCAAACTTGCCTGTGTTGAGCAGTTTCTCCCCTCTGCTTTTGGAGACAGCAGCAATGACAAAATACCTGCCCAGTGCTTTTGCTGATACATTTTGTGCATTGAATTTACATTAAATAAGCTAAACTTGACAATCATAGTATAATTAATCTACATTTATTAATGCATAAGTGTTAACTTGTCAATTTGATCTACATGTATCTTAGGATAATTTTTTCACTGCTTGGACTGGTTATTTGTTTTTTAATTTTTGATAGTTAATTTATGAACAACAGATTTTACAGTATTTTAATGATTGGATTGATAAGWTTCTTACAATCTTTAAGAAATGGTATTTGATCAAATGTTCATATGTTACGTCTTTCAAAATCTAGGGATTGGTGGAGACTGTCCTCTTTTTTTTTCTTCACATCTTGGTTTTCCTCTTCAAGTATTTCCTTTCTTCCAGTGACTGGAATTGTCACTGAATTAGCTCCCTTACAAGTTTTTTTCCCTAAATTTAAGTGCTAGTCTCAGTTAAGTTGCAGTGTTCATTCAATTCACTTTAAATTAAAATTGTTTGGTTTTCTTCAAGAATGTAATCTACTAGGAATTGTTTCAGTTTTTCCTTGCAAACTGTGTTTGATTGATTTATTTCTCTTTCAAAAAAATAATGTTTTTCAGAAGAACACAGAATTTAAAAAAAAAAAATCTGGGATAGAAATTGCATTTTTAATTGTGTATCTTTTTACTGAATGTGACACGTGTGTTTATTTAAAYGAGGTGTCCATTAAATTGTGTAAAAGACACCATAGTAATTTTTTTGTCCCTCAAAGGTTGAGATAAGAGACAAAGAAATTGAGCGCTTAACGCTGGCGTTGGATGGTGGGYGTTCTCATGAGGTTCTCTCTCTGGAATCGAGAACTGAAAGTAATGAGAAGCTTATTGCCCGCCTGAATTTACAGGTAATGCATTTATTACAGTTTAGTCAAAATGAAAAATATTAGTGATCAAAAAARCCCACAAAACTTCTAACTCTTCAAAAAATCACTATAGATATAGAATCAGTCAATTTAACTTGCCTTTCTTTTTAGGTGGCAGTGTTTCTTGTCTAAGAAATTTAATTTCTTGTTTTAAAAGTCTGTCAGAAAGATTTTRGTAAAGAATTCGATGAACTCACATYGGTACATAGTATGTCAATCTGAAAGTATTCAGCAAATTTTTGTATGACACTATTTTCAGCAAGTTTAAAAATCCTTTTATTTAGTTAGTTAGATCAGGTTAAGTCCMACTAGGGTAGCAGGATTTACATATTCTTGGGAGGAACCATCKAATTCYCAAGGGGGTTATGAAGATCTTTCCACCACTGAGTTCTAGCTGTCCTGGGGCTATCTGGCCCTCCAACATTCTCCAAAATAATCTCATCCACCACAACAGCAGTACAGCCATGCTCAGTGATCCTGAATTAGTAAGTCAGGCTGAATACAAATTGATTGTACAGAGAGTGAGCCCAGAGCTGCATGAAGCTGGTTTTGCACCATCAAGACTATTTGCTCAGGCTCAGTCCCAATATACCACTTTTATTTGAAAAGAAATGTATGGTTATCTTTATATAGCAGTATTCATGGCTGAGARAGAGCTCATAAAATTGTATTTCTTTTTCAGGTTGATAAAGATTAAGTTCTAAAAATAGAAAATCTTGCCATTTTTAACAGGAGATCACTTTTTTACTATGGATATAGAGATTTTGTGTGCCAGAAGATTGGGAGGAATTTTTGCTACCTAGTTTAGTAATGCATATTAATATTTCAATGAAAAATGTCTTTCAGGTTGAGTATCTTCAGGAAAGAAACAAGGAACTTGAAAATCGCATTCAAGATCTCTTGGACACTAAACAAAATGTTAGTAGTGAGGTAGTGGATTTAAGCAATAAAAATGAAGAACTGTGTCAGGAACTGAATGAAATAGATCACTTGGCGCAGCAGCTGGAAAGACACAAAGAAATAGTGCTTGAGACGGCAGATAAGGAACTGGGAGAAGCAAAGGTAAACACTGACGTGTTAAAAGAGTGAAGGATCTGCTCTTTATATTTGGCCTTCTATTTTCTAATTGCAATGAAAGACCTATTGGCTTATGAAAGGAAGGTTAAAAAGATATCTTTTTTCTTCCAGTTTTCTTAACATTACACTGAATTTCTCACTAAAAGTGGATTAATCACAAGAATTTTGTCTCTTTTACTGTATTGGGTGAGGTGATTTTAGTTAATAGGCAATCGGACTTTGTTGTATTAGCTTAGTATGAAATAAAATGCTGAGATACTTAAAGCTATTGCTAGGTAATGCATATTTACAACAGCAATGCATATGTTTGGAGGGTTTTTTCCTATGAGAAGTCATGCAGTKGATTCATTTAATTGTTGTGCTCCAAAAGAGCATGGGTGTTTATGCCACAATTTTTTTGTGCTTTCACTTCATAGGAGCTTTACTACTTTATTACAAGAATCTAACTATAATTTATTTCTTACCAGAATAGTCTGCATCCTTATTTTTTTTTTGTAACGAAGGGATTGTTATTATTTTGAATATGTAACTCTTAACATATAGGTTAATTTTGGTTGATAGAAAGAAATTGAAAGAAAACATGGTGAAATACAGGATCTACAAGAAACAATAACAAGGCTTAAGTCAGTAAGTAAAAATATTTTCCATTSTTATTTGTACCATTTTTATCATGCTGTCATCGGCATCATTGTTTCATTTATTATAAAAAAAATCAATTTAGCAGTTAACAAGAGAACTTTTGTAGCACCCTGAAACTCTGTTGTAAAAAATACTAATTAATAAATGAAAAAGCTAGAGAAGCTACATCATACTGTTGGAAACATAAACAGAGAAATCTCTGTAGACAGTAKGGCTGACTATGCCCTTATTGTTAATTTCCCTGTTTCTTCTATCTGAAGTTATAATTGCCATGTGTCATAATCATTTTTACCACAAATGAGTTATAATATCCTAGAGGATTTTCRTTGTTTAGAAACTAATTGGCATCCCTTAATTGGCATGTGAAAAATTRTCCAATACTTGGCTCATTCAGAAACAAAGCATAGGGCCCAGATGAAAAACAGCACTATTATCAACTCTTTGAAGATTATACTCTTTCCAGGATATATAGCAAGTTGTGTATTAGCTAAATATCAGTGTATGGTATAATATAGTGTAATGTATAATATRGTGTAATAATATTGTATAAGTAGTGTAATGTATAATATTTGTGTACTAGTGAAACAGTGTTTTGTTTTAGTCAATCTCGTGAACTTAAAGATATGAGAATATGTAATTTTCAGGGCATCAGATTATAGGAAAGATGTGCCAAATGGCATTTGATTTGCTTCAGAATTGCATTGACTGAGATACTGTATTGTAATGTACTTTAACACCAGCGCTGTGACCAAATGCTATTAAAATTATTTATTGCTTTAGTTAATTTTTTCCCATGCTTGCATCCCACTATTCCACTGGTTGGTTTGCTTTTCTTGTTTCTAATTGCAAACAGTGTAAAAAGTAATTCTTACTTTGATTTAATAAAATGCCATATAAATACAATGATGGCCTGCAACAAATGTTAAAGCATAAAGCATGGAGGTCAAACCAGAAATAAACAGTGTTGTATATTTATTTTTTTTTCCCAAATGTCTCTATTGGCCCTTCTAATTTTTATAATAATACTTGTTACTTTAGGAGTTATCCTCTTGTCATAAGGAGAATGAGAGACTAAATAAAGAACTCTTTGGGACAACAGATGATAAAGGGAATCTTGAGCTGTTGTTAAACCAGCTTCAACAAGAGAAGCAAAGGCTGACAGAGAAAACAGACAACTTAGAAAGGAAAGGTAAATCAACAAATGTAGATTCTTGRAAATTACCTTCCTGTAACTTTTGAAATAGAATACTTACCTAATTAACATACATTTAATAATGCTAAAAGACTTTAGATATATGTAAATTAAAAGAAGACTGTACATCTTCAGTCACAATTGAAGTGAAAACTCTTCTCATAGAAAGATATTTTCATTCTGTATTTGAGAAAGTTGAACTCTTTACTGTGATCCCAAAAGATATTCAATTCTATGGCAGTTTCATACAAAGTAATTTCCAAAACTGTTTGATTCTCTGTCTTTGAATAAGTGAATTCAGACTCTGTTTCTTAAGAGATTTATCCATTTAGATCTTGGAAACCTCCAGGGATGAAGATTCCACAGCATCTTTAAGCAACTCATTCTAATGTTCTTCTGTCCTCAGAGTAAAGCATTTTTCACTGTATTGTAATTGCTTGTAGCAGCTAACTGCCACTGTTCCTTACTTACAGCAGGATTGCTGCCTGTGTGGTTGGCTAGTGCGGGTTAATCCATCTCAAATGCAGGTGTCTTTGAGGAAATTCGTGACTTTCCTACAGTTGGTTTTGTTTTGTTTTGTGKTTTTTTTCTTCCAGAGCGAGAACTTGTCCTAGAAATTGAAAGAATGAGATTAGACTATGGTATTGCCCTAGGAGACAAATCTCCATCTCGCTTAGATGCATTTGTAAAGACTTTAGAAGATGACAGAGATTATTATAAGCGAGAATTAGAATATCTTCACAAAATGATAACACGAAGGCCTAGCCCAACCCGCAGGACTGCAGAGAAGGTAAAGCGCCTGCTGTCAATACAGCAGGAAAAATACTGTAAGTACTATAGCAGCATGTAAGAAAGCATCAAATATATTTTCAAATTCAGTGGCATTAAATGACTGTAGTAGTTTTCTAAATTGCGTTCTTAATGCAAAAAAGGAACTCCAATGAACTTGCGTTTTTCTTCCTTGTCATATTTTACAGGAGCATTGATTATTGAATTTCAGTTAATTTAAAATAAAGAGAACTAGATAATAAGCAGCAAAAGGTTGAAATCCTATTGCTCACTGCTTTGCTTTTTCTTTTTAACAGTTAGTTCTTGTTTAGATTATACCACCAGTGCCAGGCTTTTTCTTGCAATTAAAATTATTTTGAATATATTTTTTATGTCTTACTTATAGCAGGAGTTCTTTCTTGGTATTGATTTTCCAGATGTTTTAATTAGCAGATTTTAACATAAATTTATTGATCACTTTTCAGAGTGAAGAGCTTAAATTAATCACCAGAGAAAGAGATGAGCTGCGGTCCATGTTAGACAAATTTGAAAAACACATGATAGAAATTCAGTCCAATGTCAAATTACTGACTGCAGAAAGAGATAGATTAAATGATCTTTATGAACAGGTAAGAAGAAATTGTTTATGGTTAACATTGAAATAGCCAATTAACACTTATACTGTTGGTTATATAAAATGGAAAAGCTAGTAGGATACAACCAAGACTAATAAAATATGTACCTATTTTTATTACTTGTTGAAAAAATTGTGTATTCTAGTTAGTTTATTAGCTGGAAAGCCTTKATAAGTTATTGTACTGGCATTTGATAATTATAGAGATCAGGAAATTATCAATAGAATGCATGAGAAAGATGTGTAAAGATACAGCAAGAAAGCAACAAATGAGTAATTTGTTAATGATAAGAGAACGGTAAACTTAGGCTATACTTGGGACTGTAAAAGAATAATGATTATTTTTACAATGTAAGTTGTCATGCCACTGAGTGATTTAGGGAATACATTTTAATTATCTAGGGAAAAATAAGACTATAATAGCACTTCTRTTGTAATAACAGCATTTTATTAGTGTATACACTGTATTGCAGTCCATGTAGGTAACAGAAAATAATYTTTTAAAGTCTCAGAGTGAACTGAACAGGATGAGAAGAGAGGCAAAGCGCAGTTTAGTTTCTCAGAGCCACGCGGAAGAAGAAAGAAACATTGCACTGACTGACTTTAGAAGACTAATGGCAGAAAAAGAAAGTCTTGGAGAAAAATTAAAGGTGAGCTTTTATAGCTTCATTGCTTACAATGAGGTGACATACAGGGAAGGTTTTTGTGTTTTTAATATAATAATGGAATACAATAATTCCACATGTCTGGCYGTCTGTCGGTTCCCCTTTCAATAACTTGATTCCAAACATACTTTACACAGCTCAGTGAATTTATATTATTAGCAATTATCTTATTATTCTTACTATGAATTACCAAGTTTTCCTATAAACACAGTCCCATGCTGACAGCAGGAGGTAAGGAACATGCTTTTAAGCATTTGAGGGCAAATGTGTCATCACCATGTGTGGAGGACCTACATATGAAGCCCCAGCCACAGAATATTTTTGTGTTCATATTCTCCTTTGAAGATGTTTGTGTGTCGTTGTGGAAGAAATCATGCGCTTCACTCACAAGAGAGAAGCAACAATATATTTTATTCAATATTTAAGGCAATGAGTTTTAAAAATTCAATGGAAAATGCAATGGTGGTTTAACAAGACTCAATGCAAGGTACGCTTGAGTATTTGCTCCATAGAGGCCAAAGTCAGGCAAAACTGGCWGGGAGATCCTTGCACTGAGGTTCAGAAGGGTTTTCTTGCCTTCCAAACTCCTCAGTGGAGTGTGGCTGGATCCATACTTGGTCAATAGTTTGTGTCTAAAGGATTATTGCAATCAGTCCTTTATATCACTTAGCTAATGTTTCATCATTTCAGTGCTCTTACTCCTCACTCACTTGCTGAGTATGAAATGCGATAAAGATTTTCTCAGCCTTGACAAATAACCTTCAGAAGCATTTCTGTGCTCAGAGGGAGATCCTGGTGTGCAGCCTGCTGYCATGCAGTAGAGCTCAGTGGGTGTTGGGCCATCCACTACTCATGGACCAGGATGTTTGACTTATGTTTGCATACCAGCAGTATTTCAGTAGCCACATGCTTAACTAGCCMTCAGATGCCACTGAGCAAGATTAGCAGCCCTGAGCTCTAATCCCAGAGTCCCACTTAAGCTGGCTGCAGTGGTACTTAACTGAAATAAGAGGGGTGAGTGGGTGGAGCACAGTCACAYGTGGTTCTTGTCCTACAAACTGGGGACTGTATGGGCTTTTTCATATTGTCTGRTCTTTAATTACTGTTGCATTTTGTAGCAGAGTATATTTTAAAGGGCATGTAACTGAACCATGAAACAAAAATTCATTGCAATCCAAATCGCATTATTTTTGACCTTCAAAAAAAGTATTTGTTGATGCAATGATTTTCCTATTACTGTAACCTTGACAAGCAGCCCAGGAAAGTGGTGGAATAACTAACCCTGGCAATATTCAGAAAGCCTGTGAATCTGGCACTTAGGGACAYGGTTTAGTGTTGAACATGGTAGTGCTGGATTAAATAGATGGACTTAATGTCTTAGAGATTTTTTCCAACTTAAATGATTCCATGACCATGTGATGGTATTAATGTGCATTAATATTTGTGCTTTGTTGACTTTATTGTGATCAAGAGCATGTGATGTCAGGGAGCCCTGACTTCTTTATCAGTCATTAATATAATGTGTGGAGGTTGTAAAAATGTTTTCAAAATTCAGAAATTTAAAATAGTTTTAATGGACTATTCCCAAGACAACATATATCAATAGTGACTGTATAAATGTTTCCATAGTTTAATTTTACTGCCACAAAAATAAAAACTTGTTATGTATCTGAGTGCATTAGTAAATCTGATCTCTTTGCTTAAATAAGTATGTGCATGCAGTGGTAGAAATGTGTTTCCAGCTCCATCCTTTCTTCTTGTAGGTGACTACCAATATCTTGTATGTGTGCCACTTTGAAATACCTGCAC
Source organism: Malurus melanocephalus (assembly GCF_030028575.1). Lineage (NCBI taxonomy): Eukaryota > Metazoa > Chordata > Aves > Passeriformes > Maluridae > Malurus > Malurus melanocephalus. The sequence goes on from NW_026623502.1 coordinate 160,959, forward strand.
AAACACACTTATCTAAAGCATTTCTAGGAAGTTTTAGAGTTTGTTTAATAATTTCACTGCAGTTGTTCACAGAAGTGAGAGAACAGATAAATAATCTTCTAAAGTTTCTTCACAGATTTAGAGAAAGACCAGTTAGCTTTGTAGTGTGCCTTACATTTTGTAGTTAYTGATAATTTGATAAMTTTATATAAAATGTCTCAGGGCACTAAGCTATACACACATGCAATCTGTAACTCAGTACTACAACAACTTGCAAATATTAATTTGGTTGGGACCAAATATAAATACACTATTTAAAMCAATCTAAACCAGCATCCAAAATTAATCAGTGATGTTATATTAAACTAATACSTTTTCAGCTAATGCTCTGTAGTTTTACAGAGAGCTTTGCATCTGATCATTCATCTAAGAATGTAAAGCAATATTTTCTGAAACATGAAGCTTAAATTACTCTGATTAAATCTAAAAATGTCTGTTGTGTTACATGTAATTCTATATTTCTCAGATTCATCAAGAAGCAGCAAACCTTGAAAAATCGAAGATGCAACGTGATATTTCAGAATTGGAGAATAATATTCAAGGAGTAAGTGTATTTTTAGGAAGTAAGCTTTTGTTATTTCTAAAATAGGATAGACTGTTCCAGCAGTTAATTTTACTCTCTGGTTTCAACTTATATTTATTTAAAAGCCAAGTTATGATAGCTTTTTCCAATAATAACATGTTTGGTTATTTATTTTAAATTGCAGCTTGAGATTGAAAAGTGTGAACTAAGGACTACAGTCTCTCTCCTGAAAGAAAGAATAAACTATTTGGAAAGTGAATTAAAATTGAAGTCCAGTAAACTTGCCCAGGCTTCTGATGATTCTTCTCAATATAAAGCTGAGATTTGTTCACTTCAGTAAGTCTGATATAAAATACAGTGATCTTTCACAGATATTACAATAATTTTGTTTGTTCTATAACTGTGTAGCAGAATTGAGTTCCTGGGAAAGACTRTAAATATTTTAAAATTCACTTGGTACTGCTTGTACATTAAGGAAAAGCAGGTGTAAGTAAGGAAAGCACCGTGGTGCTTTTCACAGCAAGCTTCTCCTGTACTTATTTGATGACCAGATATATTGATAATTTTCATGGCTCATTCTTGAGTTGTTATGTCCAATAACCACCGTGTTCTCTGCTTATGGATGAGGCAAAACTGAAATTTTCTAAAAGGATTTCCAAATGCKGTTTGTTAAAGGGAAGACAGATGCCTTTGCAAACTGTAGCAGTTCAACCTACACTTTTGGGAATTGACATGATCCATAGACAGTCTGTGGGAATTGACCAGCTTGCTTTGAACTGAAGGTTTCAAGTATCCATATGTATTTTTAAGGCTTATTTAAACTTCCAGGATAATTTTTGTGCTCTCTTAAACTTGCTTTAGAAAAGACCTCCCATCAGCTGTCTGTATGTCATAGAACAAGCCTTAAAGAAAGTGAAAACAGTATTGAATAAATCTGGGCAGAAATTTGAAAATCGAGGTGGAAATGAGAGCCATTGATGTAGGAGATCACTACAGGATAAGTAATGCTGTCGATTACATCTTTTGGATGTTTCACAGGGGAAACCAGGGTCTGTGTCTTATCCCCCATTCCCCACCTGAGCAATACTACATTTGCCCTGTAACAGCACAGCACCTGGGTGTTACTATGTACAATTGAAGCAGAGCAGCAGGCCTTGCAGTTCATCCATTGCTCCCAATTGCACAAAGAGGACCCTTGGTTAAACAATTAGTGTATTTGTTGCTAAAATAGTGACATCAATCATGAAAATTAAAAATCTTGTTGTATTCCTTGTAATGTTAGTGTAAATCGTCGATATTGCGAAAAGAAGGGGATAAGGAGTAGGGCTGCAGCTTTTAACATTTGGTTCTGCTTTGTGTGTGGTGGCAATGCTGTGTTTTCCCCTGTCCCTTTTCTTTCCCCCTGAAGTGTTCACTCTGAACTGGATGAGAGCAATCTTTATTCAGAGCCATACTGTGTTCTGTGTTGGTGAGGTTTTTTAATAATGAAAAGCTTCTCTAGCTTCCCTTTTGTGGGTTCCCACTTGAGAAGCATTTTTTCTTGACCCATTTAATAAATAATCCATGTAGTTACTTTTTTGGGGTTTTTGTTTCCCTAAGTCACTTTGATTTTTCTTTCCAAGAAAAACAATAGTGTAGGTAGATGATTTAATATATCSTTTAGGTCCTTTATTTTTTAAAACTGGAATCAAAACTGTAGCTGTCAATTTGGTTGCTTCTTAAAATGTGTTGTGGATGATAATCACTGCTGTGAACTATTTATCAAAAACTTTGTAAAGCAAGAGTCAAAAGATACAAGTAACGTGATGAAGAGTAACAGAAATCAGAGGAAGTGAGTATTTCAGGTTATCATGGTGGCTCCACCGAGGTCACTTTGCTCCATTTTGCACTGATGCTGAGGTGGACTTGCAGCAGGGGTCCAGAGCAACCAAGTGGTCTTGGCCTCAGCAATCCTTAAGTCCTCCCTCTCCTCAAGGGAGAGAGGAGTGGTTAGTATGACACAACCCCGTGCTGCTGGGTGGTGACACAACCCTGTCTGGAGATTATGCTGGAATGTTCCAGCACTTGAAGCAGCCTAAYAGCATAAGTTGAAGACCAGGAGTAGGTCCCAAACTTCTTTCAATGGTATATTCATACTGATTTTCCAGGATCTTAAATGACCAGCTCCAGAGGTCTGTTGAAGATTTACAGCACCGACTGTCCTTCAGAAAGGATGAACTGCAGGCAGCTCATGAAGAAGTTAGAAATCTAAAGGAAATAATAGGTAATCTATAATTATTTCCGTGACTTTTTTCCTGTTTCTAAAATAGAAAGCACTTACTCTTTTCATTTTAGATACGTTAAACCAGAGGAGCAGTTCACAGGATGAAGCAGTCAATGTGCTGAGAAGTACAATTACTGTTTTGGATAAAGAAAAAGACAGTCTTCAAGAAACTGTAGATGAAAAAACAGAAAGAATTGCATGTTTAGATGACAACTTAGCTAACAAGGTATGTCCAGTAAAAGCACTATTTTGCGTTCCACCTGGGGATTTTTAAAGCAGATGTGTTTTAGGGAAACGTTTTGCCTAGATGACAAAGCCTGTGCAGAGCACATAAACACTATGTTTGGACCCAGCCAATGCAAAGAGTCACTTGCCAACTCAATAGCACTTTAATAAGAAATTAATGTTACTGTATTCCCTAAACACTCCCAAGAAAATAAAGAAGTATTTGTTTCCATTTTGCATGTGGAAGTATATATTGAAATATAAAATACTAGTCTGAAGTGACAAAATCTGCAGCTGACTTCCATCTTTTTTGATGGCAAGACAATCCTTTCTCGGTAAAGAAAGAAAACTTGCAAATTCTTTATTGAACAAGAATTAAAATAAAGATTTAAATGAAAACATTCTTTAATTTGAAGTGTTCTGTTATGTTGCAATATAATATACTTAATACAACTTTTGCTTTTTTGTTYATAGGAAAAAACAATTACTCATTTACGTTTAACTGTCTCTGAGCTGGAGTCCTCAACAGAGTAAGTAAAGAGTAGCATGCCTTCTTTGGAGGTTTTGTTTTATGTAGTAGTTTCAAAGTGAGAGTAGATGGCTGTTGCAGTTATTTTGTTGAAATTGAGTTAATTTCATTTGAGTCAAGCAGAGGAGTGTACTGTGTTGAGAAAGATTTACTCAACTTTTGAAGACACTTCCTCTGCAATTATATTGCAAGCTGCTAAGCAACTGTTATGATGATCATTAACAATTGCTTTTCTGTATTCATTCCCTCAATTGGTAATATTTCTTAACTATTAGCCAAGAAGTAGCTTTCTAGCACTCCGCTAGATATACTTAGATTGACCCAGGTAAGATTCAGATTCGAATTCTTAATGATTGGCAATCTAATTTTTCCAGTTTAGGCTACCAGTACAGTCTTAATTAAAAAATATTTTTGTAGTTTTTAGCTGGGCTTCCTCTGATCTTTCATTCTTTCCTCTTTTTAAGCATGACTCTTTAAACTATATCTTCCTTAAAGAAAAAATTTAAACACCAGTATTTTAACATTTGAAGACCATTGTAATTGGATATTTGCTACTTTGATGCACGAGCTATCTGTGACAAAAAATATTAATGCAAAAGTTTACTTAAATTTACACATATTTATATTTATAATTTTTTGTTTAATCTTTTCATTACTCTTTTGGTAGTTGTCCCTCAACTGTAAACTATTTATCTTCTTTCTTTATGGCTTATAAAATATGCAATTATTGTAATCACTACCAAACACAGATAAACGTAAGTATCTGTAATTGCTCTTTGCCTAAGAAGATAAATCTTACCAGATACATCTTCAAAATTGAAGATGAAATCCATTGTATTTCTTCATATTGACATTTTACATACTTGGTTTACAATTATGTTTAGACTCAGTTTGTCATCATTCAGAGAGCAAGAATTTTACCTGATCATTTTCAGCAGTGTGTGCTATAATACAAGAAGGGACAACTTTAAAAATGTTTTCACTTCATAGCCAAATGAAGGACATGCTGAGCAACAGAGACCGTGAGATATCCAGCTTACATCGCCAGCTTGATACATCCCAGTTAGAGCTTGCAGAAATGGGAAGAGTAAAGGAAATGGCTCTGAAAGAAAACAGACGACTGCAAGATGATTTGGCTACAATGGCCAGAGAAAATCAGGTATGAAGACAATACATGATACAGATGTATCAAACCATTTATTGCTTGCTTGCATCAAAGCTGCTATATCCTCAATTTTGATTGCTATCTTTAATTATTGATTTTTCTTGAGCACTGGGATATTGAAAATCATTGAGCAGAAATTGTAAAAGCAATACTTCAGATACTTAAGTGTAGTCGAGGCAGTGGGGAGAAGTAGACAAGCTTTCAGTTTGGTTACTTTTCCTCAGATTAAAAAAGAAATCTAAATAAAATTAATCTAGGACATTATTGTTTTTAATATAATGTATTTATGTTAATTGGTTATATCACTTGGCAGTTGGTATTTAATTGGCAAAAATTGGGGTTTATTATCTGTGGAATTGATAGAGAGAGAGAAACCCCAAAAGCAGACATCAGATTGTCAGGTGAAAGTAAGAAAGAGAGGAACGAGATTGCTAGCACATCTGAATGATGGATAAATACCTTTTCCTTGTAAAGTGCATGTTATAAAGACACAGCTTATATCAGTTGTAGAATTAGAGTTGCAATAAAATCTTTATTCTCTTCAGAAATTACCTTTTCTTGTAGGGTATCATTGAATATTTTATTGAATTATGAGCTATCCGAAGTTGATGTAGGTTAAATAAAAATTTTGCAAGACAGAATAGTTGAGAGATTCAGTGGATTAGACTGTTTGATTGGCATAATTGTTATTCTTTCACATCTTCATCTTGAGCTGTTCCACAGGGGTCCTCAGTTCAACTAACCACTAGTTTGCTCGTTCTTTCAAAAGTGTAAATGACTTATTAGTGTATCACCATTTGCACTCTTTGAAATCCTTATTGCTCCATCTCTTCTTCCTTGGAATTGTCTGAGTCTGGGATCCATGGCTGGGACAGTCTGGAGTACATTCAGTCTGTTAATCCCTCGCATAGTTGGAGGAGTTGGTTTTGTGCACCAGCTGGTTATTGCTGACCAAAAGCCTCCCAGCTCCAAGTGCATGACATGGATGTCCCTGTACTATAGAATATCTGTATGGAAAATATATAACAAAAATGACCGTGTTTTATAGGGTAAGTAACATGTTTCATTGAGCTAAGCATTAGAAAGTCTATGTAGAGGTTATGTGGGTGATGTGAGTGTGATCTGAAGAGCAAGCCCAGAATTTTGTTGCAACTCATTGCATTCAATTTGTATAGCAAATACAATATTGTAGCTCCTCAGAGACTCAAATGCATTTTATGGTTTTGATTCTGAGATACAAATGTTTCTTTGAATTTGCTGTGAGTGCCAACACTAAAAGCAATCAAGGCCTTGGTAACTAAATGATTTAATTCCCCTCAGTCAACCCAGCTGAGTCTGATGCTARTATAATATAGTAACATGTTTTAATGAAGTGATGTAGGACCTTGAAAAGTTCTTGCAAAACCTACAGTGCAATATATAAATATGTGGATGTATTATTGGAATTAGACCTGCCCTTCACAGGTGTCTAATAAGATGAAATACTGAATATTATCATAACATGATGACTAAAGCTTTCCCTGTGTTTGGAAAGGCTACCACAGAAATGAGCAGACTGATTTCAGCATATGCTAAGTAAGGCACACAGTGATAAAGCTATCAGAATGAATATTAACATACCACAAAAAATAGAAGGGGAAAGAAATTGCTCCCACGTGTGATCATGGTGGCAGAAAAATATACTTGCAGTTGTGGGTCTCTTGGCTAGAGGATTCAGAGACCTGAACCTGAGAGGGACAGAGTTAGCAGTTCAAATACCTCAAACAAATTCCATGGTACATTTTGGATGTCTAAATGTGATCTTASTAATGCATTTTGTTATTTTATCTTGCAATTCTACTTTAAAAATGTCATTTTGTCATAAAGTTGGCTTTCTATTGATCTAAAACTTTCCTTCACTCAGAGATAGCAGATCTATAGGCTATAGATTTGAGGCTATAAAAATTCCAGCTTCCAAGCATCACTGTGTTGAATTTTCCAGAGATCAGTAGGGTATGTCAGGGGGAAGCTGCATATTTTATGAACTGGTGTGATAGTCATTGGTTTTTGTAAGTATTCTTGCCTGAAAACTCTGTGGTGTATCTAAGTTAATAGGGAATATTTYTGAACCCTACAAACTCCAAGTAGCTTTGTAAGTAGAAGAGAAAAAAAATCTAGGGCACATGCAATTACTTTGATTTAATCTGATAGAGTACTATATAGTGATTGATTTACTGCAATGCACAATTTTGGCTTTATGCACCCTCTTAGGCTATCAGTACCGAGCTTGAAGATGCAATACGTGAAAAAGAAGAAATGAAAACCAGGGTTCATAATTATATAACTGAAGTTTCCAGATTTGAGAATTTGATAGCTTCAAAGGTAAAAATATAACCTGTAGGCAGGCATTACTGCATTTGATAAAACAAAATTGCATGGTTTCGGTTGTCTTCTCCTGCCTGCCCCATTTCCTTCTTTTATTTTTCCTTCTTTTCTCTGCAGTATTTCAAGCTGCTAGTGGGGGATTTACATAACACCTTATTAGATCTGAAGCACTGATTAATTCTAGCATATCACAATTGATAGTGTTTCAGTTGGCCATAATACTGGAGAATGACAAAYATGTCATGCTTGAATGTTATTTTGCTTTTTGAGTTTTGACCAGGTAACCAGTAAAATAACTAGTACAGTTTCATGATTGTAGGCAGCAAGCAGCTTATACAATGATTTTAAAAATTTTACCCTTTTGGAAAAGAGAAAATTTTATCTGTAGTTCTGCATAAAAATAGTACGGTTAAAACAGTGTTCTGGTTAAATGTTCTTTATCCTGATATTTGGATTTGAAAGTGTGCTATATGTAAATTAAAACTTACATTCATTTAAAACAAATGGGATTTGTGTCAAGACAACATGAACTGACAAATTTATTGTATGATTTTGAATTGGGAAGAATGAGTTTTGATCTGACCTCAGCATGCATGTCTAAATGAATACATGTGAATTCAACCACTTTTTGCAAGTAGAAACTGAAGCATGAAGAAAAAGGTCAGCACTATGTTAGCTTAGAACTATCAGTTTAAAACACTTGARGTTTACTTTTTAAGAATTTTATGTTATATCATATGTCCAAAGTAGTTGAGCTACAGATATGGCTACTACATCTTTGGGAAATGAAAATTGAGTTATTGAAGTCAGGTACCAGAAAGCTGTAGAATACACAGACTGCAACCAATTATGACTGCTTGATTTCAGGGATTTTTCTACTATCTGGATAATGCCTGTGGAGGCAAGTATTTTCTTTTCTGCACAGTGTCCACTTGCTTAATCACAAGTTYCTATTTCCTGATGCTCTACCTGATCCTATCTGCACCTTTCAAGTTCTGCAGAATACATAGAAGGAATTTCAAAACCAGTAGCCTTTCTCATGAGATAAATCTGATTTATACTACCAACGTGCATATCCCACTGCACTTTATGTGAGCATGAGAGAAGGGAATGGAGGTAAATAAGAGAAATATAACACTGGCTTATAATATGCACTTGGTCAAACTAAATTCGCAAGCAACATTTGTTCTGTAACTGCACGAATGGTGAGTACTAAAGCTTGCGGTTCTGTTCTTCTGTGGCAGACTGCTTAGGTGTATATGCTCAAAGAGATTACCAATGTTTCAGGCACTGCTGTAATACAAATATTTGTAAGAGCATGGTTACTAAAAGAGCTGAAAATGGACTCCTGCTGGAATTTCTTGGAAASGACAGCACTCAGTGTATCTCAGTAACATAACCCTTAACAATGCAGAGAGATCCAAAATAACCCCTCTCCTGGGAGCCTTAAAACTCATTAACAACTTATAAATTAAGTACTTCCATTCTAATAAAACTGAATGTCATCACTGTATTTATTTCCTTTTTGGACTTGGGAAAGGGATGATGCCCTTTAGTAGTTGCCAGATAGTGGGATTAAGAAAATGAAGGGAATTCTACTTTCTGGGGGCGGAAAAAAGGAGAGTTTCTCTAAGCAATAGGCATGAAATAAAATCAAACAACTCAAGGATATGTTGATCATTGCAGAGTGATTTATTGTTTCATTAGGAAAAAGAAAATAAAGAATTATTAGAGAAGTTCCGAATGCTTCATACAGAAGCTGAAGACTGGGAAATGAAGGCACATCAAGCTGAAGGAGAAAGCAGCTCAATACGACTTGAACTCCTTTCAGTAGATACAGATCGGAGACATCTTCGAGAGAGAGTGGAATTTCTGGAGAAAGAGATTCAAGGGGTAAAAATTCGTGCAATGAAATTCCATCCAGGAAAGTGGGATACATTCAAGTACTTTTGAATAAACTCAATGCATGATTTTTAACACCTTAATGGAAAATAGTTTCTATATGTGAATGTTTCAAATATTAACACTTGAGTTTTTGAAAGAATAAGTGATTTTGTTTAGATGTGTTTTTCTTCTCCCCTGCTTGCCCAAAATTAGAATCATGGCACATATTTTCAGAGTTTTAGATCTGCTCTGTTGGGTTTCATTGCTAGTGACGTTGTAAGAAGCTTGTGTTTAGTTGCTTCAGAATGTTTGCATATAGCTTTATGAATATTTTGCAAGGTTAGTTGTACATTTCTTTGAAGCTTTGAATTAAGTATTTGAAGAATTGGTGGCTGGAGTCAGGGTAAAAATCTGGTAGACATTCAAATTCAGAATCAGGATTTCATACTACTGAATCCTCGACCAATATCATAGAACACAATGAGGTTTATGTTTTAGAAGCAATAGCTTCATAGAGATCAAAAAGTCCTAGARCATAATTGTTGTGGGTTGACTACATTTTGTCTCATACTTTTAATTAGCCAGAAAGAGTTACAGACTATATTGTAAGCTGCATAAAAAACAGATTGTATGTTTGGGGTTTAAACTTTTTCATTCTCTGAGGCTGAAATACAGCCTTGTTCCACTCTTTTATAGTACTTGTGTAATTCTTCAAGATGGTAATTAAAAATTGCAGAGATGGTTTTTTATTAGTTGCCCTTAGCTGTGTTTTAGGGAGCGGGGAGGAATATTGCATTAATTTTATAGGGAAAGTTAATTTTGAAGAGAAAATAAAATATTAAGAAAACACAAGTTATTCAACTGGAAACAAAACTTTTGACACTGAAGGTGTATCCACATTTGGTTTTGTTTAGCATATTGTTGCACATCAAGTATATGAATCTCAGATCTCCTCCATTACGAAAAATATGTCCAGATTGGAAGAGGATCTTAAACGTGAAAATCAGGATAAGGCTTCTGTGTTGGCAGACCTGACTTCTGTGAGGGAACTCTGTGTGAAACTTGAGGCTAGCAAAGAACTTCTATCTCGGCAGCTGACATCTAAAAGCATCGATTATGAAAGGGTAAGCAGCAAACGCAAATTTAACTTGGTATAACAATGAAACTTCCTTTGCTTTGGATAAAAGGCTTCTGAGAGCAAGGTAAGTTGATTTACGTCACTAGTTTTACATTTTTATATAAATTATAAATTTTACAATATATAGATCTGTATCTGTGGGTTACAGATACAGAGGGAGTACAAAAAGAGGGAGGTTTTTTGACTCATCAATGCAAAATGTTACGGGTGTAGTTTTAGGTGTACCACAGACAGATTTCTTTTTGGTTTTTAATTTACTCAAACTTTATAAAAAGCAAATAGTGCACTTCTTATTTAGATATTAAAGACCTTACCCTAATGGCTTCTTTTCAATTAAATTGTAATTTAGATACAACTGAAATGAATTGAATATTTTGAAATCGTTTAAACAGTTCTAAATATTCATATTTTCCAAACCTTTTTCTTTGCAGCTGTATTTGTCTTTATTTAGTTACTTGGTCAGGCTTTCTGGAACTATAATATTCAAGACCTTGAGAACAGTRAAATTTGTTCATATTCACAGAACTGAAGAGGAAAACAACTATTCCTACATTTTCAGCAAAAGCCAAGAGGCTAATTGTGAGCTAACCCAATCAAATAGAATGAAGAAGTATAGCAAATAATATTTTTGTACTTTTCTAAAATTCTACTGTTAAAAGCCAATTTGTGTTCCAGGTACTTACCTAAACATTTCCAGCACTCAGTAATTCACCTCCCAGTGAAACATTTGATAGATGTACAGCTTGAATAATTTTAAATTAAGTATAGTTTAAAATAATTGTAGGCTTGAYATTGCTTTGCAAGTTCAGTTTCCTATTATTTTTTGTGAAATTTCCAGTCATTTCGGTTTTTATAACAGCTCTTCATAAAAGAAGACTCTGTGTTTGTAAACTATGTATTAATGACRTATAAAATTTGTGCCTTAGGTTCTAGGAGAATTAGAAGATATAAAATCAGAAGTAGAGTTGCTGAAAAAGCAGCTATCCAGTGAGAGACTTACTGTTCAGAATCTTGAAACATTATTGGCTACTAGTAGAGACAAAGAATTTCAGAATCAATTAACGTCCAAAGAGAAAGATACCGAAATTCAGTTACTGAAAGACAAGCTAACATTGGCTGAGAGCAAACTGTAAGTTTTAACGAGTGTATGTGTGTGTTACGTGTTTTATAAATTATTATTTCTATGTGACAATAGTTATTCGTAAAGTCTGGTTGTTCACTATGGCTGAGCAGATTTTTGCAGCAATGGCTTTTGGCCTTTCATGGAATCGTTTACTTAAAGTTTCTTTACAGGTCTTTCACATTGCTTTCATTAAGCAGCGCTTTTGTGGACATCAGTTTAGTGCAAGCAATAAACTTAAACAGGACAAAGGAAACATCCTGTAAATAACATTTTAACATGTGTTTACTGGTCACCAAAAAACCCCAAGTATATTAAATTCATGGTAAATGTCAATTGCTTAACTGCTGAAGATGCCTGTTGTCCTTGCTTTGATTAAAGAACGCTTACATAATAGTGAAGTTATAGAGCTTTAAAAAAAGCAAAAGTACTCTTGCTGCTGTTGATATTAACTATTAAGAGAAATGTCCTGTATCACTTATTCCTTTGAAATACAAACAGAACTAAACCTGACACCTACACTAAATGTGGCCAGCAGCTTTTCATGCTGTGGATCTGACTAAAGAAGAGATAACTTTTAGCAACACTTGTATAAGACAGACTAATCTGTTTGGACTAACAGAGTTAAGAGAGGGAGGTATTTTGTGCATGTGAAATTYATGTACAAGATGACTGGGAGATTTAAAAATTTTTCTTCATGTTATGGAGCAGGAAATCTGAAGTTTTCATGATGTGTCATCTTAGAATTATTTGGGTTGAAAAAGACAGTTAAGATCATCAAGTCAAGCTGTTAAATGAAACCTGCCAAGTATTGTGATGTGATAATTCTCCTAAGGATWCACTGGCAGGGACCAGTGGTAGCTCTGCATTAAATAGCAAGAAGGAGTAGTAAGTAGCAGCTGAATGTAGATGGTGATGAAGAGTAAAGTYAGAGTAATTTCAGACAAAGAGATATAGCCATTTAGTAAACACTGACATAGGGAGAGAAAGGAAACATATGGAAGTTAATTGAACAGGTAATACTCCTTATAAGATATAGAATATAGCCCACTTAAACAGGTAAAAGTGTCTGCATCTTGGTGACACAGATGTACAAGAAAAATGCTTTCAGTTGATTTATGTAGAGGCTACAACTTGTGGCTTATGATGGTCCAGCCCAAGGGGCAGTGATCTCAGTGAATCTGGAGATGATGACATTATTTATTGTGCACCTAATTGCTTTATGTTTTAGTATTGCTGATATTTACTTGGGGGAAAAAATGTGAATTCCATGCAATGAACATAAGCTAATGGAATGTCCTGATTATGAAGTTCAATGTGAAAGTTAGAAAAAACACAAACCAACAAAACTCCAAAAACAAGCAAACAAAAAAAAAACCAAACCAGAACAACAATAAAAAACCAAAAACAAAAAACAAACAAAAAAAAGCAACAAAAAACCCACACAAAAAAAAGAGGAAAGAGGGAATTTTTAATTTAAATTGAATTTAGTTACTTCGTGTAAAAACGTTCTAAAACTCTGTTTAACTAAGTACTTAGTAATTTTTTAAATATTTTTCTTTTGCACACATTTTAGGGCTTGTTTGTGTATTCGCAAGTGTCAATACTTGCAGTGTTAATAGGGTGGAATATTGCAGGAAGAAGGAAAATGTTCTCTTGGAGGAAGAGTGGCTGTTCTACTGAATTGTTTTCCACTATTTATAGCCAAGGTTCTTCATGATACTAGGCAAGTGTTCAGGTGTGAGAACTAGTTGTATATACCTTATTTTCTACTATTTGGTTTGTGGTAGTTGCAGTCCAAAGAACAGGAACTTTAAATGCTCACAACTGTGACTGAACTATGTAACAATTATGTTTGGGTCTTGCAAAATACACAAATTTATTTGGCTTGGCAGAATTTCAGTTCTAGCTGTCAAAAATTATGAGCCAATATTTTTGAATATTATTTAAAGTTTTAGCTTATAGTGCCTCTCCTTCCACTTTATTAAGAAAATGGCACTGCTACAACCTGTGATTTTAGAAGTATTCTCAGAATCAAGTTTAGCTTGTGAAGTTCTCCAGTGCTGTAATTATGAGTTCTCTAAGGAGTAAGCAGTTGTGCTACTTCGGGTGATAGTACAGTAAATGAGATCTTGAGTCTTAGAGTGATTAGAAAATTAAATAATCAGAGAATATGRAATAGCTAAACTACTTGTTGAGAGCTATGTGTATCTACTGTGAAAGAGACAGATGTCTTGTGAAAATAGTGTATCATCATGTAAATTTAAATGATGATTGCTGTGCATAAAGGATTTCAAATCAAAATATTTCTAAACTTTTGGATTATTTACCTAATGCTCTTAATTTTGTTTAACTGTCATTGACATGGAATAACCTCAGAACTCACAAACTGTTTGCTTTCTTTCCTTATTTTACAATAATGATATTGGTGCCTGAATCCTTACCTCCAACCTGAAAGCGTATGCATGTCTTTGAAGGACTTATAAGATATCATCAAGATCTCTTGTCTTCTGCATCTGTTCTCAACATACTGGATCAAGATAMCATTCTAGGAATTTTACTGATGAATAGGGAACATGGGAAAAAATATTCTGCAGTTCTATTTGGAACAAATCCCTTGAGTAGTTTTCATCTTTCTGGAGTCAAAGACCAGCGGGTGCCAGACAGGAAGTCTGTGACTGACCTGGGAGTGGAACTCATTTTTCAGAATTCCAATCCAGTGCTTTAGCAATAAACTAGTACAACTTTGCTTCTCCAGATGTGACTTTTGAGCACTCCGCCTCATGCTGGCTTTAAAGACTGTATGGAATAACAAATCTGTCTAGATTCTCATTTAGACAACTTATTTTGCATGCAACGATTTCTTTTTCTTTCTTTATAATGTAATTAATGGTATTTTGCAACTAAGCATTGAGTTGGCCAAACTGATGAATTACTAAGAAGTATATAAATTACGTTTTTTAAAAATTTCAAGGCTCCTTTTAATTTTGATTCTTACGATTGAATCAGTTTGGCCCAAACACCAAGGGTGTCGTTAACAAGCTTTCAGACTCTGGGTTTTGCTGGTCTGGTATTAGCTTTAATCCAGTTTTAACTTAGATTCAGTTATGTGTATGGCTAGCCAGATAGTTCCAGCCTACTTGATAAAATTTTTACTGAAGCCATATCTGTTATGTTTGTATGTTTTTGTGGATAATTACTCATTTTTTCTTCTTTTTTCTTATAAAGACCATCTCAAATTGCAACAGAGGACAATAAATCAATAAACAAATGTTTTAATGGTTTTGTCTGTTTTTATAAAATGTGTTTGTGTTCAGCTTTGAAAAAGAACATGATGTAGTCAGGATGTAGTGAGAGGCTTGCCAGCTTCTCACTTCATTCTCAGCTTAGGTTCTTCCAAAAACATTCTCTTGCATTCATTTGGTTCTTGCTGCCTCTAATTTGTATTTGATTTAGTCTGTGAAACAGCAGGTTCAGCTCTGGTTTTGTTTTATCTTGCTCTGACTTCTCTAACCKCCAATCTGTGTTCAAGAAAACTTTGTTGCTTCTCATGATTTTTTTTTAGAAGCAGCAATAATAGAGAGGTTTCCATACTTCGGAGTAAAGTTGCCCAGCTGCAGACTGAGTGTGATGTTTTAAAAAGAAAACTGACAACTGAGCGATTTGAACGGTGAGATGCTGTTTTTTCAGTGAGTTGACTCTCCTTCCTTGTTTCTTCTTTCTCACTTTTAAAACTGTTGCTTTTTTCAATGTTGAGG
Source organism: Malurus melanocephalus (assembly GCF_030028575.1). Taxonomy (NCBI): domain Eukaryota; kingdom Metazoa; phylum Chordata; class Aves; order Passeriformes; family Maluridae; genus Malurus; species Malurus melanocephalus. The sequence continues at coordinate 175,967 of NW_026623502.1, forward strand.
AACTTCTATGGAAAACCGTTCCTCTATCATGCAAAATCGAATATTTTTATATTGAAAAAAGCCTAATTAAAAAAGAAAATATTTTATACAGCTTCTGAATTTCCTCATAAGTTTTGTGAGTTTACTACTGCCTCTAAAAATAAAAAAAAATCCCTTCTCATGGAAACAGCAGTAGAATTGAGTGACTTTACAAGAAAAGGAGACTTTTTGCAAAGTTCTATTTTGTTCCTTGAACATCCTGCAGTACCAAARTGTTCTGTAACCGAGTTGCTGTTTGTTGCAGAGAGCGAGCAATTCAGGAGATGCGGCGCCACGGCCTCTCCACATCCTCTTTACGGGCTTCACCTCCCCTCAGCTCCACATTAAGGTCTCCCTCGCATTCCCCAGAGCGCAGCGGTGCTAGAACAACTGATCAAGCAGCAGCTGAGAAGTAAGTGATTTGATTTTAGCAGGTCATTCCTAATTAAGAATTAGGTTTAAACTGTATCTAAGTAACATCTTTGTGATTATATGAAATGGTTACACACTTAGATGTTTCTAAGTTCTGCTTTTGCTGTGTCTCCTACTATAAAATATTGATTGCAACCAATAAATGCAAAGTGCTCTCCAAAGACCATATAACATAATGGATTCTCAGTCCTCTTTTTGTTAATGGTCTTGCACCACCTGACAACTTTGAAATATATGTTGCCTGCTTATTACTACCATTAATTATATCCAAATATATTTTGCCAGTTTGTTGCTGTTAATAGTTATCTCCAAACAATGAACAGTTCTTGTTAAGAGGAATGCTATGAAATTCTCCCAAGTAAAGCAATGAAGGAAAGGTACTTCACAGAAGGGTCCAACTAAAATGTATTTGAACCCTGCACATTAGATGAAACTGTCTCCAAAACAAGTGCATAAAATTATTTAATACATTTTTCATTGTTAGTGCTTGATATCTCTGAATGTCTAAGATGGCGATCGCTATAGTCCATAACAAAGAAATCAGAATCAGCCTCTTACCTGTTCATTTTCACTGACATTTTTGTTCTTTTAGAGATCATTGTTGTTTTAGAAGATTTACAGGCCTGTTTATTGACTTTATATCCTTCCTGTCTTACATTGCATAATAAATTGCAGTGAAGAGGGGAAGGACAGGGAGAGATAAAGAGTGATTGTTGTAGGAAATATGTGTGCTATAACAGCTCATGAATYTAACTAAATAGATTTTAAAGTTTATTTTTGTTAGTAAATACACATGCTTATTCTAAGCTTATTTTTGTTAACAAAAACACAGGTTTCTCAAGAACTGAGATCAGCATGGCATGAACCCACATTGTCAGCAATTTTTCTCTTCTATAAGTTTTTGGGCAAAGCAAAAAGTGGAAACTGTAGCAAATGAGGTATTGACAGTAGGGATGAAACAGCAGTTGGGCCTTTTGTTTTACTGGTGAGCCCTTAGGCATACTCAGTTATGTTGCAAAACAACATTTTGTCTGAGATAACTGATAATATATTTCTGAGAATGAGTATCATCAGTGGAGAATTGCCTTTAGTCTTCCTTGCTTAGTGCATCCTGAGAGCAATAAAAAGTCCAGTTGCTACGCTTAAAGGATGCTATATAGTGCACTATTTTTATCTAATATTTGTATACTTCAATGACAATTCTGTACCRTATCTTTCCAGAAAATAGCCCATTTTCATGAAGTATGTATTTTTAAATAAGGTGGGTTTTAACAACTGAATTCACATGCAGTTGTTATGGGTATCTTGTCTCTTAAACATACCAAAGGCTGTATGTAGTAGTAATCTCAGCAGTACTGTTACCTTCTTTCATCTGCTTGTTTATTCCTTCTTGGGAGTTTACCAGAGTATAAAAWGTCTACTCTGTAATTACTGTTTTATAGTGTTACAATTGTCTCTCCCTAATCCAATTTAATCTTCTCAAAGAAATTTTCTTTTCCTCCTCATCTCACTTTTACTTTTGTAAATCATTTTAGCAATGGGTTAATGGTGTAGAGTTTTAGGTAATATGCTAATAGTTGATATTTTGGAATAACAGAAGAGCATGTAAGGAGGCTAAAGCTAATTACAGTTACTTGTTATCCAAATATTAATAGTAAAATATAAAAGTTAACTTTATTTTGACATCTTTTCTTTCTCCACAGAAATGTGACCTTCAAGGAATAAGCAGTACTTGAGTAACTGAAACATTACCTTGTAACAAGGACTTGTTTTTTTAAATTATGAATGCTGTCTTGTATTCTACCTCTGTTTTCTTCAAATCAGTGATTACCTTTGAAACCTCTGAGAATGGATGAATAATCAAATTTGCAAAATTTTGCTTTCCCAGCTGGCAGGAGTGGCTGGCTTTTTGCTGACTGTGTGACAGGTTTTATATCAAGCCTTGCTAAGTTTTGTTACTATTTTGGAAACATAATAATTATAAGAAGGAAATGAGTACTTGATTTGACAATCTCTTGTCATTTCACTATTTTATGTGTTTGCTGATCTCATATCATTGTAGAAGTTTATTCATCTTAATGTGAGCTAACATAGAATAACATCCCCAATTGTCTTAAAAATGCTGAGCCAGTGTATGTTTTATATTCATGATGATTTCCTATGTTTGTGCTTCTAACAAGTGTTTACAGATTATTCTTTATGGTATATGAAAGTATTGATGATTTTGTGAATACATTTTATTTACTGTACCTTTTCTTAATACAAAATATATATCAGTTATTCTTTATTACTGCTTTTGTCAACTAAATAATCTTTTTAAAAACCTTTGTGTGATGTGGCATTTTAAATATCCCCATATTAAATAAAAAGTGAAAATATTTTAAAGATATATTGAAATACTTCAACTATTATAAAATTCTAAATTATTTTATGTTCAAGCTTTTGAATCGTATCTGGAGATATTTTTAAAATTTTGGTTTWAAAAGTTCAGAGCAATATCTGGAATCATTCACACAGTTAAGCTCAAGCTGTTGGAGAGGGCATTCAGAAATACCTGAAAATATTTGTATCACTTTAGGTTTCTGAGCCATGGAAGGAACTGTGTATTCATGGTGGGTGCATCCTACACATTTTATTTTCTAGATCTTTCATTTGCCAGTTACAGGAATGAGGAAGTTGTTGTCTCTTAACTGTTACTTACCTATGAATACTGTTTGTAATTAAGTCAGTAGTTTCCACTGATGATAATTGGTGTTAATTATTCAGGGTGATTTAGTAAGAAGGAGAAAATGCATGTTCTGCTCTTGATGTCTTCAGTAGTGACTTTTAAATATCCTATTCTGTAAATAAAGCCTTATCAATTGGATTTCTTTTTAAAGCAAGTGTTTACTTTATTGAAAAAAGTGTATTTCATCTTATTGAAAAAATGCATATTTTGACATTACAGTTAAACCTATAACCCTTCAATTAACAGTAATTCCTGTATTAATATATCAATTATGAAGAATTAGCATCTGATTGAACACAGGTGTTATAATAAAATTGTTATCATTTTGGTGACAAAAGCCTGTGCAGATTTCTAGTATTAGAGTATTACTAGGGTACTTCTTGCCTTTTTGTTACTATTATTTTATATGCATTTTTATAAGCAACTGGAGTAAAACAAAAGTAGTTTTTATACAACTTCGCTTTAAAATCAAGTATTTCAATTCATGAAGTAGAAAACAAGCACAAATTTATGAAAATTTAAATCTGTGGTCTACTGCATATGCTGTATGTATGAAACAAGCTTTTTGTGAGTTAAGGTGTTAATGTGGCTCTCCTGGATTCTGCTCCAAGAAGCTTCTGTGCTGTTCTCACCTTCCAGAAGATCAAAAGCACCTTCAGCTGTTGGGGCGTGGTCCTCAGCTGGGGTGAGTTGTAGAGGGAGTGTAGCAGAAATGAAATTATGATAAAACTCCATATATTCAAGTTGTCTGTCTTTTGTTATCTGCAGTGGGGGGCGGGGGAAACAGCTTTAGAGAAATAAAAAGGAGAAGCAATAATCATTGGGGCTGTTTTTCTACTAAACACTGAAAGTCTATTGTCAGAAGCAGAGGAATCTAGAGATAATAAAAYGACAGGTGTTTTCAGATTATTAAAACCTGAATTGCTCAATTAAGCACCATAATGTGTTTTTGAGAAATTCTTGGAATCAGTTGGTTTTTTTTTTTTT